>NC_073399.1:28586499-28778999 GCF_028641065.1 Leucoraja erinaceus | reverse complement strand
CACTTTAATCTTTAATACCTTTATTTGTCCAAACCTCTATTCGAGTGCAATTGAATTGCCATTGGGATGTCACTCCCCACTGTTTACACAGCTGTTACCTTATTCCTGTGCAGTCAATCACATTCAGCTACATGACACGCCATTTAGCTATACAAACGATGTAAAGCACTTGAAATGCAAAATCCAACACATAGTTAACAAAGGCAAAACATAACTTTGGATATTACCGACAACAAAAAATAATCTTCAATAAAAAGGCTGGCAAGGCTATCTTCACCGTTATTTACTGTGAGCACTGGTATCACTTTTATTGGTTTTATGTGTGTGTGTGTGTGTGTGTGTATGTGTATATATATATATATATACATATATATATATATATATACATATATATATATATATATATATATATATATAACCATATGATAATTACAGCTCAGAAACAGGCCATCTCGGCCCTTCTAGTCCGTGACGAACACTTATTTTCCCCTAGTCCCATCTACCTGCACTCAGACCATAACCCTCCATTTCGTTCCCGTCCATATACCTATCCAATTTATTTTTAAATGATAAAATTGAACCTGTCTCCGCCACTTCCACTGGAGGCTGATTCCATACCGCTACCACTCTCTGAATAAAGAAGTTCCCCCTCATGTTACCCCTAAACTTCTGTCCCTTAATTCTCAAATCATGTCCTCTTATTTGAATCTTCCCTACTCTATGTATGTGTGTGTGAGTATGTATATATACATATTTGTGTGCACACACATATATATGATTGGATATTTTTAATTTATACATACAAATATGTATATATACATATACACACACACACACAAGCAGATTTTATTTGTTTATTAGATTGTTTACAGCATAGTATGTTTACATATTCAGTTGTGCTACTGCAAGTAAGCATGTCCTTGTTCTGTCTGGGACATATGACAATAAAACACTATTGACTCTCTCTTGACTCTTCATTGTTGTATCCTCAAGCTAAACCTAAGTACAATAGCTGAAGTGAAGGGAAAGATATACAGAATACAATTCTCAGAATTGTAGCGCATCAGTTCCAGAGACAAAGTCCAATGTCTGCAATGGGGTACGGAGGCTATTGTGAGAATCTGTGATCATATAAAGGTGATTTCAGCATCCATCACTTTCCCCATTCAGACAGTTCCCAGCCCGTGCAATAGTCCAATTGTGCTTTATTTGTAGCATATGCAACTGCACAGTGAAATTATTAGATTACACATGCGGGCGCCGCCATTTATGGCGCCATTATTCAAAGTCTGGCCAGCTTGGGCACTCAATGTACTCGAGCTGTTCCCATAAACTGATGTCGCTCTCCTCTCCTCTGCTGACTTTGAAGGTGCTGATCATTACCCCGGTTCGCCCTCCTGTTGGCACACTCTTAGCGTCTGACGTCCCCAACTCCCTCCCAGTTACGCCCTCCGACAAGACGTCGTGTGAGTTCCTGATACCGCCGAGCCTTTGGGCAGGTTTCAGTTGCAAGGATAGGCATAAGATTTGATTTAATTTTGGTCCATGCCTGTCCAGTGCATGTAAGGGTTTAGAGAAGATTGACCAGGATGTTGCCAAATTCTAGGGACTGAGCTATTGGGGGAAGCTGGGCAGGCTAGGGCAATTTTCCTTGGAGTGCAGGAGGATGAGGGTGGTCTTATAGAGGTGTACAAAATCATGAAAGGAAAAGATCAGGTAAACGTACAGTCTTTTGCCCATAGTAGGGGAATCGAGAAGCAGAGGACGTAGGTTTAAGGTGAGTGCAAGAAGATTTGTTCTTAAGTTACAAGAACAGAATTAGGCCATTCACCCCATTGAGTCTACTTTGCCATTACATAGGAACCTAAAGTCAAACGTTCTTACACAAAGGGTGGTGGGTGTATGGAACGAGCTGCCAAAGGAAGTAGTTGGGGCAAGTACTATTGCACCATTTAAGAAGCATTTGGACAGGTACATGGATAGGGTAGGGTCAGAGGGATATGGGCCAAACGCAGGCAGGTGGGACTCGTGTAGATGGGGCATGTTGGTTAGTGTGGGCAAGTTGGACCAAAGGACTTGTTTCCACGCTGTATGGCTCTATGACTCTACTAATAACGTGTTCAAAGTGGAAGTACAGAAGCCACGTGTTGGACCATTTACTGGATATGTTCCTGACAATGCTGCCCCCGTGATACTATGATAGATGCCCTGGCAACCACTGACTAACATGCACTGAATAGGAAAACATGCATCAGCACTCAGTAGCCAGATATTACCCTATAGCGATAGAACATGTTTGACAGCTTCACTTAATAATGCTCCATTCTGCACAGCCTCCATAGAAAAGCGCGGGCACTCTTATTTTCTTTCATTAATTAAATAAGTGCTCATAAAAATATTGCAAAACATAAATAAATTATCAAAAGTATTCTTCAAACAGGAAGGAAAACAATTGAGAGCAGTTTTTTGGTGTGTTAGGGTGTGTGTTGGTCTGTAAAGGCACAGGGGGTATCATAAGTGCTGGTGGCAGAATTAGGCCATTCGACCCATCAAGTCTACTCTGCCATTCAATCATGGCTGATCTATCTCTCCCTCCTGACCCCATTCCCCTGCCTTCCATAACCTCTGACACCTGTACTAATCAAGAATCTATCTATCTCTGCCTTAAATATATCCACTGACTTGCCGTCTGTGGCAAAGAATTTCACAGATTTACCACCCTCTGAATAAAAAAATTCCTCCTCGTCTCCTTGCTAAAGGAACGTCCTTTAATTCTGAGGCTCTGGCCTCTAGTCCTAGACTCTCCCGCTAGTGGAAACATCCTCTCCTCATCCACTCTATCCAAGCCAGAGTATAATGCTGATGATCTGACCTAACCGGACTGTGCAGAAGTTCCACGCTCGCGGGCAGTGAACTGGGGTCACTTGTGGAATGGTTTGCATATCTCATGGTCAATCGATGGAGAACCCCGTAGCTATGTTGCTGGAAAATGCTGCAGTTAGTAAAATAAAAATTGCTTTCCATCACACTTTTACAGCGAGCAAGATTTTGTCGAATGTAGATGATGAAACAAGCCCAGGGGCCGAACCTTGGTTACTATAGCTACTCGCAAAAAATAATCCTTTGAGCTTCTTTATGAGTTTATTCAGAAAATACTGCTAATCATTAAATATTCTGTATTTCTGCGTGCTTTTGCAATTCCCAGTGGTATTTGACCACAAGGAACACACAGAAAGCCCTGGATAGTGAATTTAGATGAAGAAATATGTAGACTATTTTAAAGACTTCCTATCAGTGTTACCATTCAAAACACTAAAATGTGGCATCACTAAACTGATCCTAAATCATAGATGGGGAGGGAGGGTTTACAAAATGTGCACATGTCGCTAATTTGACTGGAACTTCCACATGCATAGAAATGAGATACCAATTCGTTTACAAGTACTTCTAAGACACCTTCTCTAATGTTATCATGTGTCCACAAGAAGGGGAGGTTTATTTGGAAGACAGCACTCCTGCATTTACATATCTGTTGCAATGTCCGTCAAACTGTTACATTAAGAAGGAAACAGACCACGTGACTCTGTTGCTCAATGGGATTACATTTTTAACACATTGATTGATACAAATACTTCCTGGGCAATAAAAGGAGACGGTGGAAATGCTCAGCATTCCAGCTAGCATCTGCGGGGGAAAAAAAACAGGTTAAGGAATAGATTGGGTAAACACACTGAGCCTCTTGCCAAGATTAGGGAAACGGGAACCAGAGCACATAGGTTTAAGGTGAGGGGGTAAAGGTTTAACAAGAACCCGAGGAGAAACGTTTTCACACAAATGGTGGTAGGTGTGTGGAACGAGCTGCCGGAGGAAGTTGTTGAGGCAGGTACTATCACAATGTTTAAGAAACATTTAGACAGGTTCATGGGATAGGACTGGTTTAGCGGGATAAGGGCCATACGCAGGCAGGTGGGACCAGTGTAGATGGGATATGTTGGCCGGTGTGGGCGAAGGGCCTGTTTCCATGCTGTAACACTCTACGACTCTATGACTGTCCTATCTCAGACCAAACCCGTGTTTGGTTTCCATCCTCTGGGATTTTATGGCCCCACAGAATTGTTCCGTGGGCATCTGACCATTGCTGCACTAATTATGGACTGCAAAGATATGCTCAATCTTAAACTTGAACAGCATATGTTTCTTATGTTTATCCAATACTAGACTGCTGGAGAAATTCACTTTACACATCAGCGTGGATGTAGAAGTGGATTATATGAAGTGAGTTTTGATTCGGGAAAAGGCTCATTGCAGTGTTTTGGAAAGAATGCAATGACTTTTTTGAGAATGGCCTGAAGAATGTTTCAGGGTAGCAGGTAAAGTTAGTCTCAGATGTGCAGCTTGCACAGGAGAAGTATATATGCCTGTATGGAAGTGACATCTCTTTAAATATGCATGGCATGGAGATGGAAGGTTGAATGAGAAATGACTGCAGATGAACTGAAGCACTGCACTAGTATAGGAAACTTTCAATAATGTAAGGCAAAATACATGAAGCAAATTCTAATGCAGTTTGCCAAGGCAGTCTGCTTTCATTAACACATTATGGTCAAAAATAAAATAACAAAATAAAATGCAGATTCAAATCGACAAAATAATTTGATTTAGATCTGGCAGTATTTCACGTCCAGACTGCCAGGCATATGCAGTGTCTTGCAGCGTTATCTGTTCAAGCTGAGGGTGGTTCCAAATCAAGATTTTCAGCCTTCCCAACTATCACTATTTCAATTTTTGTTTGATTTCCTTTAAACCAGAAGGTTGCTCTTTTGTAGCCAACAGAATCTATTCAGTCACAAACTCTCTCTCTCTCTCTCTCTATGTAGAAACAAAGAACTGCAGTCGCTGGTTTATAGCAAAGGTAGACACATCGTGCTGGAGTAACTCAGCTGCGAAGGCAGCATCGCTGGAGAAAAACAAGGATTAGTGACATTCGAGTCGGGTCCCTTCTTCGGGGGTCTCAAGAAGGGTCCTGACCTGAAATGTTCACAACTTATAAGAGCACAATTAGGCCATTCGGCCCATCAAGTCTACTCTGCCTTTTAATCATCTCTTTCCTTCTCAGCCCTATCCTAAGTGTCTTCGCCTTAGAACCCCTGACACCAAAGCAAATCAAGAATCTGCCAATCTCCGCCTTAAACGTTCCACCCAGGTGAAATGTCACCTATCCTCTTTCTCCAGAGATGCTGCCTGATCCCACTGGTAAACTTTCTCTCTATCCTGTCAGTGGCGTGAAGTCATGAGCATTTTGTCACCAGCAAAACCTGGCAAGAAAGATACCCTGGTAACTCCCCAGAGCTGGTTACTGCTCTGAAACCTCCCTGATTATAAGCCTGTGACAATGTGAGCTTTGTAACTTTAGTCCTGGATAGATTTGTACTGCAGGGAAAACGATTAATTCTCAGAGAGGACAATCTGAATGTTGAAGGTACAAACAGCAGTGGTTCATTTCCACAGGGAAATCCAGGGGAAGCTCCCCCCGGGAATCTTTACATAAAATATTATGCATTCTAATTAAACACTTTAAAGCTTCATAATTAATAGACTCCCTAATCCACCAAAGGGATAAATAATGTGACAGATGAATTTTTCACAGGCAAACCAGAGCATTTCTTCCCCAAACATTGAACAGAACAGCACAGCACAAGGAACAGGCTCTTCAGCCCACAAGATGATGCCAAATTAAACTAGTCTTCTCTGCCCACACGTGATCCGTTCCATGCATATCCTCTCAAATGCCATTATTATATCTGGAAGGGTGGTATTGGCCACAGAAGACCCAGGGTGGAAATGTTAAAGACTGGAGGACATCGCTCTCATGTGAAAGGGGCAAGGTTTAAAGGAGATGATAGAAGCATTTAAAATTACAGTTTAAAAAACCCCCTTGCAGTGCATTCCAGGCACGCTCTGCCATCTGTGCCCCTCACATCCCCTTTTAAACTTTGCCCCTCTCACCTTAAAGCTGTGCCTTCTAGTGCCTTTAACATTTCCACCCTGGGGGAAAAAGGTTCTGACTGTCTATCTATGCCTATCCTAATTTTATTTGCATCTATCATCTCCATTCGTCCCATCAAGTCTCCTCTGCCATTCAATCGAGGCTGATCTATCTTTCCCTCTCAACCCCGTTTTCCTGCCTTCTCCCCGTAACCCTTGACACCCGTACTAATCAAGAATCTGTCGACCCCCCACCTTAAAAATATCCATAGGCTTGGCCTCCACATTCGCCTGTAGCAATGAATTCCACAGATTCACCACTCTCTGAATAATGTAAAGGATTCCAGCCTGTGCACGTAGCACACAGGAGGTCTTGCTGAATTAGCTGCGCGGGACCCACTCAGATTTATTTATTTTTTATAAATGTTGCTTTTATTGAATGTTGCAAGCAACTGATTTTGAAGTGCAGAGATTTCTATGTGGGTAAAAAAAAAAAACCCCAGCTGACAGACCATTTAAGTGCTGTTAAATACTGTGCTGTTTAGGGTTTGCTGTGACCTGAATAATACCATGCAGTCAGTCCTTTTCACAGAAAACCACACATGGCTGCTTTCAGGCGTTTGGCCATGCAGAAAGTAATTGTCCATTGCTTCACAAATGATTTGTAACGCGGAGCATGTATCAATACACTAACCCCTCTCTATAATACTCCCTACAGGAGTTATCTGCAAACTGTGTTATGGTGAAGGGCAGGTTGTACAGTGCACTTCCTTCATTAATCAGAGGGCCAAAGACACTGAACAATATAAAGACTGCTCCGCTGCATTACTAGGTTTCACGATGATTACTACATTATTGAAAGACAGGATATTTCTCCACGTGTTCATTCCACAGACTGCTTTCCCGATCCCTCGGAAACTAATCTGCCTGTTCAGTTTGAGGCCTAACATGACAGTGTAGACCTGTATTGCAGCTGTCAAGAAAATATTTAGATAGATGTGAAAATATCGGCATTTCAGGCAACACTCTTCATCAACCCCAGGACCTTGTCATCTTTCAGATTGTACAGAGAATACTCGGATGTAACTTTTGTGGGGAACACTGAGGAAATTGGAATCAACACAGCTGGTGGGAGCCATTAGTGTCTATTGGACATGTCCTAATGTTTCAGAAATGTTAGGTCTGGAACTCAACACTTTCCCAACCAGCTCATCATTATGTTTAAGTGAGGTAACATACAACATTACCAGGAGGCTGAGGGATGATGACAGAGATGTATCAAAACATGGGGGGAGTTTTATTTTCTCCACAGGGCAAGGGAATCCAGTTCAAGTTCAAGTTCAAGTTCACATTTGTTGTCACATGCACCAATTGGTACAGTGAAATTTAGATTACCATACAGCCATACGAAAAAAAAACGTACACAACACTCGATAGACTTTAATATAAACATCCTCACACAGCGGAAGCAACATTTCCCACTGTGAGGGAAGGCACCAAAGTTCAGTCATCTTTGTTGTTCACCCGTGGTCGGGGCCTCCCGAGCCCTCTGCAGTCGCCGCTGATTTCAGGCCCTCTCGCTGAGATGATGGAACTCCGATGGCGGAACGGAAGAACATTCTCCGTGGCTTGGACCTGAATTGGCCACTTCTTCCCGGGGCGGCGTCTCCCGAAGTCCACAGGCCGAGCTGGGCGGAGACTCATAACTGCGGCCCTCAACAAAGGGATCCCAGGACTCCGCAATGTTGAAGTCAGTGCCTGGCGGCTGGAAGCTCCGCAAACCACAGCTCCACGATGTTGAAGCAGCAGGGCCCAACACTCCGGAGCTTCAAACAGCGATCCCATGTAAGGCAACGCCCTCTCCGCGATGAATCCAGTGCTGCGCCGCGGCTGAAGCTCTGGTCGGTCTCCGGCAGGAAAGGCCGCACCAATCCAGTTGGCAGGCCGCGAGGGGGGGGGGCGAAGACGCGGCTCGGAGAATAGTCGCATCCTCGCCAGGAAGTGACTGAGAAACAGTTTCCCCCTTACCCTCCCCACTTCCCCCACACAAAAATACTAAGAAATCTCCAAAACATACTTTTTTACAAAGACTAAAAATAACAAAAAGATGGAAAAACAGACAGACTGTAGGCAGAGGCTGCCATCATACGGCACCCCTAGTGGTGAGCGAAAGAGAGCACAGAATTGAGGTGAGAGGGAAAAGATTTAATGGGATCCCAATTTCACTGATGCTATGATGTTTGTAAATATGGCAGCACAGACCAATACAACAGGAGTATTGTGATCAGTTTTGGTCACCCTGCTAGAGGAAAGATGTCTTGTTGCATGGTTGTTGCCAGGACCCAAGCGCCTGAGGGACTGGGAGAGGCTGGGCAGGCTGGGACTTTATTCCTTGCAGAGCAGAAGGCCAAGGTGTAATCTTATAAAGGTGTATAGAATAAAGAGGGAAATATACAGGGTGAAAGCACAGTCTTTTTCACAGGGCAGTGAAATCAAGAACCAGAGCACATAGGTTTAAGATGTGAGGGGACAATGTTCTCACCCAGAGGGGGGTGGGTATATGGAATGAGCTGCCAGGGGAGGCCGTTGAGGCAGGGACTATAACAACACAAAAAAAAACACATTTGGACAGGTACATTGATAGGAAAGGTTGAGAGGGATTTGGGCCAAACGCAGACAAAAGGGTCCAGTCAGTCTGAAGAAGGACCCCAACTTGTAATATCATTTATCTATTTTCTCCAGAGATGCTGCCTGACCTGCTGAGTTATTCTAGCATTGTGTGTCTATGTTTGCAAGCAAATAGGACAAGTGTAGATGGGGCATCTTGGTCAGCATGTTCAACTTCTGTCAAGGAGAAGCTATACTTCACCCTCGTTAGACCTCATTTGGACCACGCAGTTGCAGCATGGGACCCGTACACAAATAAAAACATTTCTTCCATCGAACGTGTCCAAAGACAGGCAGCTCGATTTGTTACTAACACCTATGAGAGAGAAGCGAGTGTCACCAAACTTCTGAATTCTCTGGGGTGGAACCCTCTCCAAGACAGACGTGAAGCTCACCGTTTGACCTGTTTTTACAAAATGTTAAATGGTCAGCTCGACATAGATTACAAGACCTACACCAAACCCAAACCAATTAGGAGCAGACGAGGGCATTCGATGCAATTTGTGATCCCAGCTACAAAGACAGATGTGTACAGCAATTCGTTCTTCCCCTGCACAATTAAAGCATGGAATAATCTCCACCCTACTATAGTTACCCAACCAGATGCAACTAAATTTAAAGTAGCTCTTACTTCCCAATAACCCTTTCTGGCTTAAGCCCTCCCTTCACCACCTCCAGTTTAAATTGCATTTGGAATATTTTGGAGGACCAAGAAACCAAGAACCAAGATGAGTCGGGCTGAAGGACCTGTTTCTCTGCTGAATTACTCTATGATTCTAATTGCTTTCATTCTTGGCTAACCGCGATGACTATCCACAGCCCACCATGCCAGAGAATCACAAACATTCTCAGTCCTTGTAGTAAGACTTCCTTATTCTTGCCATCCAAGTGTCTTGCAATAAAGACTAACATGACATATTCCTGCCTAATTGTTTGCATTGCCTGTTTGCTAATTTCCATTTTCTGCATTCAAGAACCCTCATATCAAAATCCCTCTGAACAGTAACATTTGACAATGTTGGTACGTGTATTCAAGAGAGAGTTAGGAATAGCTCTTGGGGTTAACAAAATCAAGGGATATAGGGGAGAAAGCAGGAATGGGGTGCTGATTTTGGATGAACAGCCATGATCATATTGAATGGTGGTGCTGGCTCGAATGGCCTACTCCACCTATTTTCTATGTTTCTATGCCTATAAAAAAAGTCAATTTGTTTGCAGACAAAGTGGAGGATGAATTCATCAGGTCAGACAGCATCTGTGGAGGGAATGGACAGATGACATTTTGGGTCAGGACACTTCTTCAGAATGATGTAATTGAAGAATGGCCCTGAACCAAAATGCCATCTGTCCATTCCCTGCACAGATGATGCCTGACCTGCTGAGTTCCTCCAGCACTTTTTGTTTTGCTCAAGGTTCCAGCATCTGCAGTTCCTTGTATCTCCTTTCTATTTCTCTGTGCCTACTTGCAATTAAACTTGTATTTGGCCACAATATTCCCACGGGGCCTTGTCCACTTTTGGAATCTTTGCATCTTATTTACACCTCACTGGTCTGCATATTTGATAGCAAAGAAGTAACAAAATTAAATAAGTTGGGAGTTTGAAAACTAAAAAAGAAATCTAATTGATGATTTCAGGATAATACAGAATGCCAATATTGATCATTTGCTCTGGAGTAAAAAAAGGGAAAAGTTAGTTTATTAATTGGGTGAAGTTGTTTCAAACATTGCCGTAATAGCTCTGTGATTTGGTTTCAGAACCAAATTGGCTAATAAATGGAAGATTGATTCTCTGTGACTGTTGTGCATACTTCACATGTAATAAATGTTTAGTCTAATGAAAACAAAACCTTCAATTTGGCATAAATTGCCAATTTTATTTAGAGAGACCTAAAGGAAAAAAAGCGACATCACCCTGAATCAATAGAATTGTCTTTCGGAACTGCAGATGCCAGTTTACCAAAAAAGACAAAAAGTGAAGCAGTAACACAGAGGGTCAGGCAGCATCTCAGGAGAATATGAATAGGCGAGGTCTCGGGTCGAGACCCTTCTTCAGACTGATTGTAGCGTGGGGGAGAAAGCTGGGAGAGAGGCGATGGGACTGGACAAAGGATGGCACATGGTAGGTGGATTCCAACCACTCATTACTCTTGACACAACCAAAATTATTTCTGAAATATTGGTCATAAATTTGGTGCAAAAATGCTCCAAAATAAGGCCCAGAATGCACCAGAGAGCAAGTACAATCCCAGAGCTTCCAGGGTCCGCTTAAGGGCCCTGGACTCCGGCCACCAGGGTCTTTGAGCTTCACGCTGGTAATATGCTCTGCATGCACTTATTTCACATAACATTTTTGTAATCCTGCCATGCCACCCCCCTTTTTGAAAAGCTTTGTACGGGCCTGGTGTATAATATTTTTGACACTGTCATAGGCCTTTCTTACACATGCTGTCAATAACTTTCCTTGCCCTCCATTTCAGAATAATAGTGTTTTAAGCCAATAACTCGACACTAGCACTGGCAATGAATAAAAAGCGCAGCTTTCCAGCCCTTATCTCATCAGCAATACTCGGCTGCATATCGATCTGGTGGACTCTTCCATCTTCCTCTCGTCATGGGGGTGGGGGATTGAGAGGGGCCTCTCTTCATCTAAATCCAGCCCTGGTTTTCTCCAAGATCCTCAGTTTCCGTTACACTCCAAAAACGTACAGGTTTGTGGGTTAATTGGCTTGGAATAAATGTAAATTGTCCCTAGTGTGTGTAGGATAGTGTTAGTGTGTGGGGATCGTTGGTCGGCGGGGACTCGGTGGGCCGATGGGCCTGTTTCCACGCTGTATCTCTGAACCAAACTAAAAAAAAAATAAGGAGAGAAAAAGCATGAAATGTAAAATCAGGGGACGGATGGATGGGAAAGGATTGTTGTTACTTATTATATGATCTAAAATTGTAGAATTCAATGTGTTTACCATTGGGTTGTAAGCTGCCCAAGTGGAACATGAGGTGTAATTCTTCCAGTTTGCATGTGGCCTCACTCTGGCAATGCCTTTCTGAACTTTGGTTCGCAAAGTATTAGCAGTTTATTCATATTGTATCTGGCTTTTGAATGAAGAATGCGCGATATCCCAGCGGACACCTCACCCTGATGCACACACTGAAATTCTAATTAAATTTAAAAGTTGGGAAGTAACTGTGGGAACATTTTAACACAGGGGATAGACAAGACTTGAGCTATAAGTTACCAAGAAAGGTTACTGAAGCGGAGAGTCCCTGTAGGTTTGCAAGTGAATGAGATGATAGTGCACATACTTTAGGGCTGGCTGGTCTACAATGGATTTTTTTCCAATTCTTTCTCGGTATGTCATTCTCCAGTAGTTTTCAATGACATGTTCACTTTCTGCGAGATGTGAAACCTTAAGAGAGAACAGATCAACTTGATTACAGCTGTCAAACACCAGTAAAACCGGAAACCGTGGTCAATTGGTTGTGAACGATGCTGGTGCATCAGTGGGTACTTGCAAACAATTGCTCCATAATTGCTCAACCAGACTACAAATAGACTCGAAAATCAAATTGCCAGCACCCGTCTTTGAGCCTTCATCGCGCTGACCCCTTGCAGCTGAACCTCGATTGTCATTCCATCTGCAGTCCAAGTTCATTTCCGTCTGAGTTTTACATTGCTGCCTCCCCCCCCCCCCCCCCCCCCCCCCCCACCCCGGCATACGTTCGGTTGGCCGAGCCCGCAATGCGAAGTACTCGTGCAGCTTTGAAGAGGAGCAGAGAAAAGCGGAGAGGAGATACAAGGAACTGCAGCTGCAGGTTGACAACAACAAAGACACAAAGTGCTGGAGTCACCCAGCGGGACAGGCAGCTTCTCTGGAGAACATGGATAGATGACGTCCGGGGTCGGGACAGTCTTTGGGCAAGGTCCCGACCAAAAACATCACCTATCCATGTTCTCCAGAGATGCTGCCTGTCCCGCTGAGTTACTCCAGCACTTTGTGTCTTTTTTTAGAGAAGTGAAGGGCAGTGAAATAGTACCATGGAGACATTGTTCTCAACTAACCCATCTTCCCAAAAAATATCCTGCAACTTGTTTGATATTCCATGGATATCCGACTCGCAATTCCAAATAAAAAGCGCAAACTGCTGGAGTAACTCAGCGGGTCAGGCAGCAACTTTGGAGAACATGGATAGGTGCAGTTTTGGGGCTGTCTGAAGAAGGGTCCCGGCTCTTAGCATCACCTATCCATGTTCTCTAGAGATGCTGCCTGACCCACTGAGTTACTCCAGCATTTTGTGTTATTTTGTGCCTACAATTCCAAATGATAAATAAATATCATAAAATTATGGGAAAATAGAGACCGCTAACCTTTTCATCAAGTATACTTTTATATCATTGGCAGTGTTAACCAAGCTTACCATAGATTTAGGGTGGGAAAAATATCGTTTATTTAAGACCTTTTTTGACATGTTAGCAACCAGCTGAAATTTAATTTAAATTTGGCAGTCCCTGCCTTTTTTTTATTGACATTTTTGACATAAATTAATTCTACACTGTCAGAAAATGGGCAATAATAATTTTAGCTTCCAATTTCCTCTCCTTTTAAATACTTTTTTTTCATTAAAATGTAGAGCATTGATTTAATCAGTGTAAACAGTGAGTGAGAAAATTAAACATTAATCAATCAGATCATATCAACCAATTATCCTCTTGGACCCAGGGGTATGGCATTCAGAGATCACTCCTGTGACATCTCCACTGCAAAGGGTTTGACCTGATGGGCTTTCTCCTTCCCATTTGAGAGAATCAGACATCCAGCCGTTTTGACACAGTGCCATTAAGCCTTCAGGGAGACCCCAATGAGTTCCTGCGCTCCGACTATGAGTTCCGACATGGACCACATGTCACTGTTTTGAACAAGTGTAATTATGGAAAGTGCATTTTGTCAAAGTCTAATCACTTAAAGTTAAAACCTAAGACTTAGCATAAGTATATTTTTGGATCTTTATGTTTTTTAAAAAAATCTGTCCTCACCCAATCCAGTAAACGGGTTTCAAGCTATTTTTTAATATCATGGAGATGAATTGGTGAGATATTATACAAGGCCAATATGAAATTCTGGGGCGGCACTGTGGCACAGCAGTAGAGCTGCTGCCTCACAGTGCCAGAGACCCAGGTTCGATCCTGACTAGGGGCTGCCTGTGTGGAGTTTGTACCTTGTCCCTGTGATCGCGTGGGTTTTCTCCAGGTGCTCTGGTTTCCACCAACATTCCAAAGACGTACGGGTTTGAAGGCTAATTGGCCTCGGTAAAATTGGAAATTGTCCCTAGTGTGTAGGATAACGGTAATGTACAGGGTGATCGCTGGTCGGCGTGGACTCAATGGGCTGAAGGGCCTGATTCCGCACTGTATCTCCAAAGTCTAAAGAAAGCGTCTTTGATCAAACATTTACTTTGAACTTTAAAAATGAAAGCACAGACTCGTAAATGATTTTGAGTTAAATTGAGCAGGTCAAGAGCCTACATCTCAGTGAGTGTGCCAACATGGATGAGATTTACTGGAGGGCTCTATGAAACTGGACCTAGGAATGGACAGGGTGGTGGACTTCAAACTTAAGACCCAGATACCTCTGAAAATGTCATTTATAGATATTGAGAAAATTAGAGATTCAACCATTTCTACTGAATGAATGGTCAGGGGTACTACCTTCAGGTGTTCATGATGAAGTGTCTCTTGGGTTGTGTTCAGGAGCTTTGACAACAAGCATTTGTCAAGTGGGATTTTCGTCATAAAGGACAGCAGAAGAGTTGTAGCACAAGAACTGGCCCTTTGGCCAACAATGTCTGTGCCGTACACGAACATGATGCCAAGCCCAACTTCTCAGGCTGCTCATATTCCCTGCATATCCTTGTGCTTATTCAAAAGTCTCTTAAATGACACAATCGTATCTGCCTCGACCACCACCCCAGGTAGCATGTTCCAGGCACTCATCACCCTCTGTGCAGAAAACCTGCCTCACACATCTCCTTTAACCTTTGTCCCTCACACTTTAACACTATGCCCTCTGGTATTTGATATTTCTATCCTGGGAAAAAAAGTCCTGACTATCTACGCCTTTCATAATATCACCTACTTTTATCAGGTCCCCCCCGCAACCACCATTGTTCCCGCGAAAACAACACAAGTCTGTCCAAACTTTCCCTGGAGCTTATCCATGAGTTTTCAAGAGAGAGTTAGATTTAGCTCTTAGGACTAAAGGAATCAAGGGATATGGGGGGAAAAAGCAGGAACGGGGTACTGATTTTACATGATCAGCCATGATCATATTGAATAGCGGTGCTGGCTAGAATGGCCCTGCTCCTGCACCTATTTTTCTATGTTTTTATGTTTCTAATACACTCTAGTCCAAGCATCATTCTGGTAAACCTCCTCCGCACCCTCTCCAAAGCCTCCACATCCTTCCTGTGATGGGGCAACCAGAACTGCACGCAATACTTCATGTGCAGCTTAAGTAAAGTCCCATAAAGCTACAAGCAGTTTATAGTCTTACATTATTCTTTGTTAGATTTAAGAGAACCATATGGCATGCACTTGATATCAAGAAAAACAGACCAGTGCACAATAAATATGATTACATTTTGGAATGTCAAGCCACAGCCCGATATTGCAGTCCAGTCTGTCAATGGGTTTTCTAATGGAGATCTGCAGCAGATGCCTGCAACCGGTGTCAGATAGTAATAAAGCTTCATTGCCATCTGGTTTAGGTACACAGGATACTCACTGCAGCCATTTTGTGCTGCTTCTCCAGTACAAACTAACCACATTATTTTTACATTGGAAATATTTCACATTGCATACCTACATATCACCCTATTTGCTAACAGATTTGATTGTAGCATTTAAAATTTAAGTAATACGAGCAGAATTGTGGCATTTGGCTCATCGAGTCTACCGCCATTCAATCATGGCCGATCTATTTTTCCCTCAAACCCATTCTCCTGTCTTCTCGCTGTAACCTGTGACTCCCTCACTAATCAAGAACCTATCACTCCGCGCTATAAAAATACCTTTGTCTAGGTTTAGACTTGGATTTTTCTCAAGATTCTAGCGTCTACAGTTTCTTTTGTCTCTGTTTCATTCATTGTTGAGGCACAGAATGCCAAAGGCTCACAGCCCTTTGAGAGGAAAAAAAGAGTTTGCTTTAAATATCTTATATGGATTACCCCTTTTTTAACAGTGCCCCTCAGATATAGACAGAAAATGTTTCTTCCACACCCATCCTGGGCAGCACAGCAGCGCAGCTGGTTGAGCTGCTGCTTCACAGCGCAAGACACTTTGGTTCGATCCAGACCTTGGGTGCTGTCTGTGTGGAGTTTGCATATTCTCAGTGATTGCGCTGTTTTCTCCAGATGCTCCTGTTTCCTCCCACATCCCAAAGAGGTGCGGGTTTGTAGGTTAATTGGCCTCTGTAACTTTCCCCTGGTATGTGGGGAGTTAATACACAAGTGGGATGGCAGGGAACTAGCGTGAAGGAAATCGCAAAATGCTGGAGTCACTTAGAGGGACAGACTGCATCTCTGGAAAGAAGGAATGGGTGACGTTTCGGGTCGAGACCCTTCTTCAGACTGAAGAAGAGTTTCAACCCGAAACGTCATCCATTCCTTCTCTCCAGAGTTGCTGCCTGTCCCGCTGAGTTACTCTAGCATGTTGTGTCTTTCTTCAGTGTTATCCAGCATCTGCAGTTCCTTCCTATACATTGAATTACTGTGAACAGTCAGCATGGACTCAGTGGGCTGAAGGGCCTGTTTCCATGCTGTATCTTGCAATCAATAACTTTCCCTGGGAACCTACATTTTTCACATTTTTAATGAGTGAAATAATTTGCAGAAGGTAAAAGTAGGTAGTTTCAGTGACTTTTCCAATACTTGCAATTTCATTCTGCAGGTATGACTAGTTGTTACCATTTGTGTTATGCTTTTGTATTCTCAAAGCACCTTAGCAGGTCTGATCATATTATTCAAGCTAGCAATTGTGACACAAAACCCATTCCCATCCCAGTTGCTATGCCCTCCAGAATTTGATTCTTTCCATCCTGTGAAAAATATTTTGACTATCTATCCTATCTATGCCTCTAATAATTTGACATACTTCTGTCAGATCTCACTGCAACCTCTGGTGTTCCTGCGAAAACAATCCAAGTCTGTCCAACCTTTGCCTGTAGAGAAGATCCCCCAATCCCGGCATCATTCTGGCAAACCACCTCTGCACCCTCTCCAAAGCCTCCACATCCTTTCTTGGTTCTTGGTCCTCCAAAATATTCCAAATGGAATTCAAACTGGAGGTGTTTAAGAAGGAACTGCAGATGCTGGAAAATCGAAGGTACACAAAAATGCTGGAGAAACTCAGCGGGCGCAGCAGCATCTATGGAGCGAAGGACTGGAGGTGATGGGTAAACAGAAATGCAGGCAGAACTCCAAACGAGGCCTGAGCAAAGTGCTATAAAGCTGAATTATGACTTCCTGACTCTTAAACTCCATGCCCTGACCAATGAAAGCGTGCATGTTATTGCGTCTAAAGAAGGGTCTCGACCCAAAAATGTTACCCATCCTTTTTCTCCAGAGATGCTGCCTGACCCACTGAGTTACTCCAGTACTTTGTGTCTATCTTTGTTATAAACCAGCATCTGCAGTTCCTTATTTCTACATGATAGCCTTGTTGCCTCATTTTCCGTTGCTGGAAAAGGTTAACGATGTCTATGGTCTAGAATTCAATATTCTGGCTAAATTAAATGTTATACAATTCTGTTTCTAATTAAGAAGGGTTAGTTTTGATCAATTGGTAGTGCAGGCAGGTAATTTTTCTGTTGAGATCAAATCGTATTTGTTTTTAAGAGAATGTATCTCTGCTTGGTTTATTTGATTCTTCCCAGCGGAGAGCAATTGTTTCAAGCAAGATTTTACTCTTAAACTGCTTCTCCAGCAGTAAAATTAAATAATTGGCTGGCAATAGTTTCAGAAAGCTCTCCAAACCCTTCTGCCATCAATGGAATTTGGATTGAGTTGCTGCTACAGGAAGAATAGTGGCATAACACAGATAAAATGTAGGGAATTGCTTTGAGGACTGCGATTCAGGGCTTACCCAGGAAGAGAAAAAGACACAAAGTGCTGGAGTAACTCAGAGGGTCATGCAGCATCTCTGGAGAACACGGAAAAGTAATGTTTCAGATCGGGATCCTTCTTCAGACAGTTACTCCAGCACTTTGTGTCTTTTTTTGTAAACCTGCATCAGCAGTTCCTTGTGTCTACACTTCTCCAGGAAGAAAAACACATTATTCTTTTATGTTTAGGAAGGAACTGCAGATGCTGGAAAATCGATGGTAGACAAATGTGCTGGAGAAACTCATCGGGTGCGGCAGCATCTATGGAGCGAAGGAAATAGGCAGCGTTTCGGGCCGAAACCCTTCTTCAGACTGAACACAGGTTAACGATGTCTATGGTCTAGAATTCAATATTCTGGCTAAATTAAATGTTATACAATTATGTTTCTAATTAAGAAGGGTCAGTCTGAAGAAGGGTTTCGGCCCGAAACGTTGCCTATTTTCTTCGTTCCATAGATGCTGCCGCACCCACTGAGTTTCTCCAGCACCTTTGTCTACCTTATTCTTTTATCATAGTCATAGTCATACAGCATGGGAACAGGCTGATCGGCCCAACTTGCCTCTGCTGACTAAGATGCCCCATCTACAGTAGTCCCACATACCTGCTGGCTCATATCCCTCTAAGCCTTTCCTATCGATTCATTTTATCAATCAATAAAACGCATCAGCAGTCCATTAGACATATTCTGTGGACATGCATGTGCTGAGTGCGTTTAATGCTCTGTTCCTTGTTCCTTGTCTCGTCTCAGTATTCATCGGAAATTCACATGGATGCTCTGAAGCCACCCTGCTCTTTGAGTGCCGTTTAATTTACAGATACAACATGGAAACTGGCCCTTCAGCCCACCTAGTCCATGCCGACCATCCATCACCCGTTCATACCAATGATCTGTTTTCCCACTTTCTCATCCACTCGCTACACGCTAGGGGTAGTTTACAGAAGCCAATTAACGTACAATTCTACACGTCTTTGGGATGTGGGAGGAAACCAGAGCACCTTGAGGAAACCCACGTGGTCACAGGGAGAACATGCAAACTCCACACAGACAGTGTGCGAGGTTGAGATCAAACCGGGGGTCTCTGGCGCTGTGAGGCAACAGCCATCGTTACAGCATAAACCATGGTCATAGTAATCTAGTAATCAAAAAAACAATTCACTGGGTTGATTAATAATCATAATGAACTCGTGTTCATACTAACTGTATGTGTGTTTGTGGATAAGGGAAAACCACATCGTAATATCTTGGCAACAAGAAAATCTGCTCTTTGTGCACAGTTTGCAGCAGGTCCTGATACTCAGTCTGTTTTCTCACAGCCTCTGCTCTCAATTAGTGCTAATTAGACCTTATTAACATGCAAATGACTCCTTCATTAAAAAGGCAAGATAAATATTGATACTAATTTGTATACAAAATTTCATGAAATTGAGACATTGACACAGCAATATTTGCCTGAAACTTCTTATTAAGAGCGAATTAACCCATATTTGCATAAATTAATTAGCCCTAATTATGAATGGGATTGATAAAGACTGCACAGGGTATATCTAACTCCTAACAACGGTGTTACGACTGAGACCTGCCAACATCAACATCATAATATCGTTCTTTATATGATAGAAAATTATTCAAACAGCCCATTTTGTACTCCAAATGAATTTTTACAACTGGAAGAAATGGAATTCTTATTGCATGGCTTGTAATGTTATTGCTGCCTTATGAACATGTAATTATATTACGAATAGGTTAACTTTGTTCTGTAATTTCAGTTCTACTGTATTTACATTGCACCCATTTCCCCAAGTTTGATATGTGTAATATCATTCCCCAAGTTTAACAGTGTAATATCATCCTCCTGAAACATCACTCCAGCACAGATGTCTTGAACTTTCTGTCTTATTCAACCCTTGGTGTCAAGGCAGTTCAATTCTAGTTCAATGCGTAATTCCCTCTCTGCTCAATGTAACATGGTTTCATCATAATTACATGTTATTCAATTATCTTTAGCTTCATCCAGTTACTGTGTGTAACCTTGACTGGATAACCATGGCATTTTTGCAAAAAGCCTTGTCTACAAC
The DNA here is from genome assembly GCF_028641065.1 of Leucoraja erinaceus. NCBI lineage: Eukaryota > Metazoa > Chordata > Chondrichthyes > Rajiformes > Rajidae > Leucoraja > Leucoraja erinaceus. The sequence goes on along the minus strand of NC_073399.1, from coordinate 28,759,114 downwards.
ATGGGGTTCAGTGAGGGAAGGACATTGAGTGCATGAATCGTGATTTTCAACCTGCGAAGATTAATTTGAGCCAAGCTACTGTGAGGATTTGGGAGGAGTTAAGTACTTCTGATCTGTGTAATGAAGAGAATGAAGTCCAGGGTGCGGTTGTTCCATCCAGCTGATGGATACTTCCTGTGTTTTAATTTTGTGGACAGGGCGGCACAGTGGCGCAGCGAGTAGAGCCACTGCCTCACAGGCTCACAACCTGCCTCCCAACCCAGGTTCGATCCTGACCTCGGATGCTGTCTCTGTGGAGTTTGAGCATTCTCCCTATAACAACATGAGTTTCCGACGGGTGCTCCAGTTACCTCCCACGTCCCAAAGACATGCGGGTGTGTATGTTGTTTGCCCCTTCTGTGCAGGGAGTGGATAACATAGAACTAGTGTGAACAGGTGACTGATGTACCTGATGGACAGGTCAGTGTAGACTCAAGAGGCTAAACTAAACTAAACAAAAAAGGTGCCGGTACACAAATCATTCCTCACTTTTAAGGAAGATTGTTCCCGATGTTAGGGAAGTCCAGGACAAGGGGTCACAGCTTAAGGATAAGGGGGAAATCCTTTAAAGCCGAGATGAGGAGAACTTTTTTCACACAGAGTGGTGAATCTCTGGAACTCTCTGCCACAGAGGGTAGTTGAGGCCAGTTCATTGGCTATATTTAAGAGGGAGTTAGATGTGGCCCTTGTGGCCAAGGGGATCAGAGGGTATGGAGAGAAGGCAGGTACGGGATACTGAGTTGGATGATCAGCCATGATCATATTGAATGGCGGTGCAGGCTCGAAGGGCCGAATGGCCTACTCCTGCACCTAATTTCTATGTTTCTATGTTTAACGTCTAAGGTGGATTGTCGCTCTATAAGCTGCTTAAGCTGTTTAAGATGTAGGAAGGAATTGCAGATGCTGGTTTATACCGAATAGACACAAAATACTAGAGTTACTCAGCGGATCAGGCAGCATCCATGGAGAAAAGGAATTGGTGACTTTTCGGGTCAGAACCCTTCCTCAGAGTCTGAAGGGGTTTCGCCCCGAAACATCACCTATATCTTTTCTCCAGAGATGATGCCTGACGGGCAGAGTGACTACAGAATTTTGTTTAACTTCCTAATTATTTAGTATTGTTAACATTTTTTAATTAGTTTTTAATTTTTAGAGGTGCCTTTTCTGTGTACCACTGTGTATTGTCACCAAAGACACTGGACCCTTCTAAGGTTGGTACAGTATTTCCCATGGTTTTAAATCAAATTTTGTTTGTATTGTGCCTTATGCCTCGTGGCAATTACAAAAAACATTAATCACTCAGACGTATTTAACAATATAGCTTTGATGTTACTTTTATCTTGTTTAATTGGGGACGACCAGCCCAGCAGCAGTGATAAAGGAATTTCATGTAAAATAAAATAACAACACTATTTACAAGCTCGGAAGAAGATATGTACGATCAGTGGCAATTTGCTATGGATTTTGTTTATTTTCTTTCACGATTGCCTTTATCTGAAGTAAAAATCAAATTATTTAATTGTCATGTGAGCCGACAATGGAACCATAAAATTCGTACTTGCTGCAGCTTAACAGGCCTGCAAACGCAATAACACACAGATTTCATTGCATTTTTGATATTAATATATAAAAATCAAAAAATACAATAAATTCTTAACTCCAGGATAGCATAATAGAGTAAAAACCAAGCTGTGTAGTGCATCCAAAGACACAGTACAAAGAAGATCAGAGTTGTTGAGGTTCGTGTTGTGCAGTGTTCAAGAGCCTGATGGTTGCTGACAAGAAGCTGTTCTTGAACCTGGAGGTCACGGTTTTCAGGCTCCTGCACCTTCTTCCCGATGGTAGCATGGAATGAGAGCCAGGATGCTGTGGGTCTTTGATTAAATGCAGTAACACACACATAAGATGTAATAATCAAAAATACAATAAATTAATAACCGTAACACTGGGTGCTCATAATAGTTTAAAAAACAAAGTGCAAACCGACAAAGAGACACTGTTGTTGATGGTTTCCTTGTCCAATGCTATGTGGAGTACTATTCCTAAACTGCTTGGTCTCATCTGATGTAAAAGTGAAATGGGGTCTATGAGGCTATCTTGTGAATAACGATACACTTTGTCACCTTAACACTCGGCAGTTAAATGAATCTTGACACATTAAAATCCCTGATGCTGGCACCTCTTCATTCACTATTGATTAGCTTTCCTTCCCAATCATATTCACATCACTGAGCAGTAAGATTTTTCTTTCTTTGAGACAAAGTACCTTTCTGTGATCTGGCATTGATGCAAAATTCCTTGCATTTTTAAGGTTACGTTTTTTTGTTTGATGACTCTTCCTTTGGGATCTGCTAGATGTTCCTGATAGGTAATGAGATGAATTTACTGGAGAAACGTACCAAAGAACAATGCAGTGCATTTATATCCTTGGAGATCGGTTTGCATTCCAGCTGAATGCTAGAAATGTATTCCATATTTCCCTGGAAACTTCACACTTGAAGCTGGATTATGCTGAGATCAGATTTTCTGTAGGGCCAAAAAGAATGACAAATTGGTTATTTTTGTTCTTCAGCCTGCTTTATTCACTCATTATGTCAGTGAAACTGAGACATGATAGGACACTTCTACAATGACAAAGATATTAATAAAATAACTTTTTTTTCAAATCCATGTCAACGCAATATTTGAATTTACTCACAGGTTACTCAAATCGACTCGAGTTAAAGGGAAGATCAGAATTGTGTTAGTGCTTGATTTTGGTTTACTTAGCAAAATGCAAACACCAGACCTCAGAATGACTGGGAAACTATTCTGCAATTAGCTTGGAATTATCCAACCAAGAAACAAGAGTGACACAAAGTGCTGGAGTAACTCAGTGGGTCAGGCAGCATCTCTGGAGAAAAAGGATGGGTGACGTTTCGTGCCAGATACAGCAGGTCTTCTGAAGAAACATCTTCTTCAAAGGTACACAAAAATGCTGGAGATACTCAGCGGGTGCAGCAGCATCTAGGAGCGAAGGAAATAGGCAATGTTTCAGGCCAAAACATTGCCTATTTCCTTCGCTCCTAGATGCTGCTGCACCCGCTGAGTTTCTCCAGCATTTTTGTGTACCTTCGATTTTCCAGCATCTGCAGTTCCTTCTTAAACATCTTCTTCAGACGTCCTGACCCGAAAGTCACCCATCCTTTTTCTCCAGAGATGCTGCCTGACCTACTGAGTTACTCCAGCACTTTGTGGCTATCTTTGGTATAAACCAGCACCTGCAGTTCCTTTCTACACAGAGACACATGGGTGTTTAGTTGTCATGTGTACTGACAACAGAACAGTGAAATGATTTCTTCCTACAGCTTAACAGGCCCATAAATGCAATAACACACAGAAAATATATAATAATCAAATCAAACAATCAAATAACCCCAATACTACGTAACCATATAGTCAAAAACCGCAGTTGCTGAGGTTAGTGTCGTGCAGTGTTCGATCAGCCATGATCACATTGAATGGCGGTGCTGGCTCGAAGGGCCGAATGGCCTACTCCTGTACCTATTGTTTATTGTCTATCATCTGATGGTTGTTTGGAAGAAGCCGATTCTTCCGAGTTTTCAGACTCTTGTACCTTCTTCCCGATGGTAGAGTGAAATGGGTGCATGGATAGACTGGTGTGGGTCTCTGATGAAGTTTGCTGCCTTTTTGAGGCAGTGCCTCTATTGATTGGCGGGAGGCCAATGCCTGTGATGGAGCGGACAGTGTCGACCACTCTCCTCAATCGCTATCGTTCCTGGGTGTTTGAGTTGCCAAACCAGGCTGTGATGTAACCAGTCATTGAGCTCTCCGCCGTACCTGGAGAGGTTCACTGGAATTTTCGTCGGCATACCAATCCAGAGACCAGAATGACCTCTCTGTTAGATCAGACAAGATCTTGTCCATTATACCCGTGGTGATCCAGTGTGAAAAGGTCCTTCCACAAAAGAGGCATTGAAAGCACACAGAACACAATGTAATACGTTTTTGTGTGTGAAATGACACCTAAAATCACCAACACAAGTGCAAAGTCTTTGCCCGTTCTTTGTTGTAGAAGTATGTGTTTCTTGTATGAACCTTATCCTTCTTGTTCCTACATTCAACAAGCCTTCTTTAAAAGAAAAAAGAGCTGGAGGGTCAGGCAGCTTCTCTGGAGAACGTGGATAGGTGAAGTTTTTGAGCCAGGACACCTCTTCAGACTGATTGTAAGATGATGAAAGAAAGCAGGAAGAGAAGAGGGGCAGTATATAGCCTGGCAGGTAACAGGTGGGTACGGGTGATGGTGTTTGATAGGCAGATTGTTGGACAAAAGGCCTGAGATGAAAAGACAGAAGGTATGAGACAAAAGGATCGAAGAGTTGCGAATTGTGAAGCTGGAGGAAGCCTTCTTTCAGATATGTGTCCATGAAGTGACACATGCGTGTATACGCCGTTCATGCAAGTTGATGGCACAGCAGGTAAAATTAGCATCTATTACCTCGAGGAGAGAAATAACAGCATACATTGTGAATAGGGTTTCCTTGCAAACTCTTGCAGATTATTCCTTGGTAATGCTGCAGTAATGATGTCACAAGAAGGTTACTTCTGTCTTGTAAACACACTGACTCACAGTGTTGTCAGAATGGAACTCCCTGAGGAGCAGTCCTGCACACAGGTGGTAATTCTTAATTTAAAAAATGCACAAATTATGAATGTAATGCAAAACAGTAAGTCGTAATAACTGTGCTACACGCAGTAATCTAATTGGGATGTGCAGGTGATCTTTGCAAGATATTTACATTTTAGCACCGCCGCATCATAACTCTATACGGATTTTTTGAATATATATTTCCTGACAGTTTTGCCTAAGAAAACGAGGGATGTCACTCTTTTGAAATATAACTCTGCCTTATTTTTAGAAGTTCAGTTTCAGCTTATCGCAATTGAGGCCTCAAGAAAAAATGTAATGGGAACCATTCCTGGAAATTGATTACAGATTGGGGACAATTTTGGCATGAGTCTCACACCACAACAATGACCCCAAACCCATTTCAGTTTATATAAAAATGCGGGAGTGAAGCGGGGAGATGTGCATCCAAAAAATGGAAGCAAACTAACTAATGCAGGGTGCCTAAAATGCAAGATGACATTGTGATAATCCAGAGAGTGCTGTCTCAATTTGTCAACTGCAGCATTAACTTGTCATTATGTTTATTATTCTGTTTATCTCATTCAAAGGTTATTACTGAGGTCCTTTGACAAGCATTGGTACAATTTTCATGTGGCTGCGTATTAGGGATTGCCTTATGCAATTTAGAAAATTTTCAGAAAATGAAACATATATTCTGCTCCATTCAGAACAGGAAGGGAATACCAATGGACAGTTTAGTTGCGTTCATTATTGTTACGTGTACTGAGATGTAGTGAAGAGCTTGTTCTGAATGGTATTCTGTCAACCCCCACTATACATGAGTACAATCATACACAAGTAAGTGTGAAAAGATTGTAAGTAAACCCTCTTTAGTTTCGACTTTGGAGATACAGAGCTGACACAGGCCCTTTGGCCCACCGAGTCCGCGCCGACCAGCCCACTAACACTACACTAGCACTATACTACACATAGGATACTCATTCACATCCTACTATAATATACTTTTTTTTTCACTGAAGCCAATTAACCCTCAAACTTTGAAGTATGGGAGGAAACCAGAGCACCCGGAGAAAACCCACGTGGTCACAGGGAAGATGTGCAAACTCCGTAGAGATAGCACCGTAATCAAGATCGAACCTGGGTCTCAGGAGCTGTAAGGCAGCAACTATATCGCTGCACCACTGTGCAGTCCTAAGAGCCGGCCTCCCTGTTTGGAACAGCACGCAGAAAGTCTCTGCATTCTGGTGCTAGCTTTCCACTTCCAAGGTCTGAAAAGTCCATCTTGGCTCAAGGCGACATGTAATTTCAGAAGGGTCCTGACCCAAAACATCACCTATCCATGCGCTCCAGTAATGTTGCTGACCTGCTGCGTTAGTCCAGCACTTTGGGGCTTTTCCCTTGTAACCAGCATCTGCAGTTCCTTGTTTCTGCTATTTCTAATTTTCTCAGTCTAAGCCCCGACGTCGTGGCAGCACTGGATCGGTGAAGTAGGGGTCGGCCTGGCCCAGCCCCATGCCATCGGCTCCTTCCACCGCCACTCTGTGCAGCTGCCTCAAGCTGTGCTCGATCAGCTCGCTCGCCCGCCTGCTGTAGGGCCTCTGTCAACACCGCCGCCCACGGCTACCGCAAACGCACCGTCTGTCACCGTCAGCAACCGCCCCTATGCTTCCGTGCTCCAAGGTCGCTGTGTCCCACTACCCAAGACGATTATAGATCATTAAGGCGCTTTCTTAGGTCGCGAGAGGTGTTTACCGCCACCAACTTCACCACCTCCATCTTGAGCAGTAAATATGAATTTAGTATGACTGCGTTAGTGTGTATGTGTGTAATGTTACCACACACCCATTAAATAATTCAGCATCATCTAATACGATAGTTGGATGTGCCAATGTTGCCCAGCTCCAGAAAAATACATTTAAAAACTCTACTTATAGCTATCAGAGGGGATGGATAAAAATCCTTTCACTGCATCACGGTACGCATGACAATAATAAGCCTATGCTTACAATAATAAATCCACTCAAAAAAAAAATCTATTTTTGAACTCATTGCTTTGTTGTTCAATAGTGCTTCTTTTGGGATTTTAACAGTATTCATTGACCATTTGTGGCTGCTTATTTAAAAATAATCTTTTAATATAATGGCCTGATAATTGATTATAAAGAAATAAATGATTTAAACTGAATGCACATTGGGTATGCTGTTTATTTCATTCTGAGCTTGGCTCGAGAACCAACTGTTGTGTTTTGAGTCCTTTCTTCCACATGGGACTAGCAAGATATATCTAGTGTTTCTTCTAATGATACAAGAGTTTACCGTATTCCTGCAGATCGGAATTCTAATTTGCACGTCTCGAAATGAAGTGGTGATCTGTCAGAGAGCTGGGCCTGTCATTCATTGTTTTATGGTAATCATTTTGTAGCTGTAAAGGGCTAAAATGAAATAATGGTTAATTAGATGTGTGGAATCAGTGGGTCTTGGGAGATCATCGAAGTTGGATGGATGCCTGAAATTCTACTGCTGTAAACAACAACTTTCTCAGCAAAGGGCAGCACGGTGGCTCAGCGCTAGAGTTGCTGCCTTACAGCGCCAGAGACCCGGGTTCGATCCTGACTACGGGCACTGTCTGCATGTAGTTTGTATGTTCCCCCCGTGACCGCGTGGGTTTTCCCCGGGTGCTCTGGTTTCTTCCCACACTTCACAGTCGTGCAGGTTTGTAGGTTATTTTGACTTAGGGGGGTTTAAAAAAATGTTGTGAATTGCCCCTAGCGTGTAGGATAGTGGTACAGGCAATATGGGGGCCACTGGTCGGTGTGGGCTTAATGGGCCAGTTTCTGCACTGTATCTCTAAACTAAATTAAACTCAATGTTGTTGGTATCTACAGTGTGCATTCTGCTTTAGACAATAGACAATAGGTGCAGGAGTAGGCCATTCAGCCCTTCGAGCCAGCACCGCCATTCAATGTGTGATCATGGCTATGTCTAGAAAATGTCCCTTCAGCCCAACTCGTCCATTCTAACCAAGGCACTCCATCTCAGCTAATCCTATCAGCTTGTGTTTGACACAAATGCAATGCTGTTACCTGGGCCTGTGGACTTGAGTTGTAAGAAGAGATTTGAAAAGGAACTTTTTTCTTTTAGCCTGGGAGGCTGAGGGGTGACCTTATTGACGTGTCATGAGGGGCACGGATACAGTCATAGTTTCATACTGCACAGAAACAGGCCATTCGGCCCATCTCACCCAAGTTGCCCCATCTGCCTGCATATGGCCCATATCCTTCTAATCCTTTCCTATCCATGTACCTGTCCAATTGTCTTTTAAATGTTGTTATAGTACCTGCCTCAACTATATCCTCTGGCAGCTCATTCCATCCACCACCCTCTGGTGCAAAAGTTGCCCTTCAGGTCCATTTACCATACCTCAGCCCTCTTCCCCAGTTGATCAAGATCCATTACAATTCTTGATAATCTCCCTCACTATTTTCAACACCACCTATTTTAGTGTCATCTGCAAATTTACCAATCTTACCGTAGCAAAAACGTTGATAAAGACGGCAAACAGCAATGGGCGTTCTCTGAGGCACATCACTCCTCACGGGCCTCCAGTCTGAAAGCCAGCCTCTCTGCTTCTTACCTTCAAGTTAACTATGTGCTCAATTAGAAAGCTCTCTCTGGATCACGTGCAATCTAATGTTCCAGAGTAACTCACCATGTGGAACCTTATCAAATGCCTTGCTGAAGTACATTTCGACTATGTCATACACCCAACCTATTTCCACTTTCTTGGTTACGTCTTTTAAAAACTCAGTCAAATTAATGAGACACGATCTCTCTCGTACTAAAGTGTGCTGCCCATTCCTAATCAATCCATGTCCTTCCATCAACCCATATCTCTCATAACACTCTCGAGTAACTTATCGTATTGAATGGCGGTGCTGGCTCGAAGGGCCGAATGGTCTACTCCTGCATCTATTTAGTATGTTTTTATTAGCCATCCTCTGGTCTTCCAACAGCTCTCCCATGGCTAACGATGATGTATTTATCTCAGCCAGAGCTCCTGCAATTTCTTCTCTAGCTTCCTGCAATTCTTGGATATACTGTACCTGATCAGGCACCACAGATATCAGGTTTCCTGGTGTGTAATTCCCAAGTTTTACTTGGCAACTTTGGCAAGTAAAGGCACAATATTTAGATATAGCTCTTAGGGCTAACGGAATCAAGGGATATGGGGAGAAAGCAGGAACGGGTACTGATTTTGGATGCTCGGCCATTATCGTATTGAATGGCGGTGCTGGCTCGAAGGGCCAAATGGCCTACTCCTGCACCTATTTACTATGTTTTTATTAGCCATCCTCTGGTCTTCCAACAGCTCGCCCATGGCTAACGATGATGTATTTATCTCAGCCAGAGCTCCTGCAATTTCTTCTCTAGCTTCCTGCAGTTCTTGGATATACTGTACCTGATCAGGCACCATTTTTTAACAGGTTTGTTCTGAAATTGGTTGAATTATTCTTGAGATTATAATCGATGTGTGATTTTCTTTTAATTCTTCGTGCTTGGGATACTTGTATCTATGGACGGCACGAATAATCCTTATCCATTTGTCCTTTGAACCCATTTATGGTTCAAGAACCTGTTTAGTATTTTTCTTGGAAAACTTAAAAATAAAACACTGAAGATGCTGGAATATGAAACAAAAGCAGAAAAAGCTGGAAGAACCCAGCCCACTAAGGCAGTATCTGTGGAAAGAGAAACTCAGTAACTAGTTTACGATGGCATGGTGGCGCAGCGGTAGAGTTGTTTTCTTAGAGTGCCAGAGGCACGGGTTCGATCACGACTATGGGTGCTGTTTGTATGTAGTCTGCACGTTCTCTCTGTGACCATGTGGGTTTTCCCCGGGTGTTCCGGTTTCCTCCCATACTCCAAAGACGGGCAGGTTTGCAGTTTAATTGGCCTCTGTAAAATTGTCTGTAGGGGTGGATGAGAAGGTGAGATAACATTGAACGAGGGTTTGATGCTGGATTCCATGCTGAGCCTTTCAATTAATTTAATCAATTAATCAATTCCAAAGTGCAATTAGTTGGAAAGTTCCAAGAGTTTGAACAGAGGACATAAGACCCAAATGCACGGTAGATGATATTTGGCCAAAACAGTGGGGTATACAAGGAAGGAATTGGATTTAATAGGTTCCCAGGGATCTGTTGTTATTATTATTGGTCATCAGCTGCAGTGCAGTCCTGACCTCCCCTCTATCTCATTGGAGACCTTTTAAACTATCTTCTATAAGACTTCATTAAATGTTGTACCCTCTATCCTTTATCTGTGCACTGTGAACGGCTTGATTGTATTCATGGATAGTCTTTTCTTTGACTGGATAGCACACATACAAATGCTTTCACTGTACCTCGTTACACATGACAATAATACCAAACTAATCTTAATGTGGAAGGATGATGCATTTCCTATTTTAGACAACAGTTGCATAATTAGCTGAGACTCTGCAAAATTAGATAATATATGTTTGAGCAGTCATTTCTTCATTGAACTTCAAACATATTTTTCAGACAGCTGAAGTAATCTCACACCAAATTAATTACAGGCACCATATGCACAGCAAATGAAGGTCATATTTTTATGGCCAAATAGATGTCACCTTTTCGAGTCATAAAACTGCAACATTGAATCAGGCCCTTCACCCCACCTTGTTGGCATAGTTGGCTAGTCCCCATTTGTTGTGTTTGGCCCAGACTTTGTTACCCATATCTTTGTCCACATCTGTATTAAATGTCATAATTTTATCCACTTCCACAGCTTCTCCTGGCAGCTCATTCCAGACTAACCTCTAAGTGAAAAAGTTGCCCCTCTTAAATCTCTCCCCTCTCACCCGTGTCCTCTGGATTTAGAGTCCGTTACGCTGGGGGGGGGGAAACTGTGAGCGTTTACGTTATCCATGGCCCTCATGTTCTTGTACATCAGTGACCTGATCAGATAACACTGAAGCTAATGAAATCTGGTGAGTAAATCGGTACAGTAATCAGATGCGTTGTTGGGTCAACATGGTGCGAACTACTCATGGATACTAATTATGAAACTAATTGATAAACTGTGTGATGGATAATCTATACTGACAAATCTTTCAACACCATATAACCACTTTTCCAAGCATGGCCATATAAAATGGATCACAATGTGGATTGCTTAGATTTATCAACAAGAAGTAAATTTGATTGACAAATATATCAACCTTATTGATTTTCCTATTAATGGGGCTTGTATGAACAGCTGTGTACTACACAAGATATCTACCCCAGAACTACACTGACACAATGAACTAAAATTAATGTTACAAGTGAAGGGAGAGAAAAATATCCAAATTTTGAAGAGTATTTCTCTTGCTGTGTGGCCATGGAATAAAATTTTAGATTACAATTTTCTGATATATTAATGGAATGAAATAGTAGCATTACATAGAAACATAGAAACATAGAAATTAGGTGCAGGAGTAGGCCATTCGGCCCTTCGAGCCTGCATCGCCACTCAATATGATCATGGCTGATCATCCAACTTAGTATCCCGTACCTGCCTTCTCTCCATACCCTCTGATCCCCTTAGCCACAAGGGCCACATCTAACTCCCTCTTAAATATAGCCAATGAACTGGCCTCGACTACCCTCTGTGGCAGAGAGTTCCAGAGATTCACCACTCTCTGTGTGAAAAAAGTTCTTCTCATCTCGGTTTTAAAGGATTTCCCCCTTATCCTTAAGCTGTGACCCCTTGTCCTGGACTTCCCCAACATCGGGAACAATCTTCCTGCATCTAGCCTGTCCAACCCCTTAAGAATTTTGTAAGTTTCTATAAGATCCCCTCTCAATCTCCTAAATTCTAGAGAGTATAAACCAAGTCTATCCAGTCTTTCTTCATAAGACAGTCCTGACATCCCAGGATTAATTCTTGGTAAATTCTTAATTGACATCACAGAGCCTAGATGTTCTGAAATTTAACCTTGTGGATGTTCTTCATATATTCATTTGTTATATTAACTTTTCTCCAAAACATTTGTCGTGTATAAAATCATGAGGGGAATAGAAAAGGTGAATTCATCGAGTCATTTTTCCAGGTTAGGGAAATGAAGAAGCAGAGGACATGGGATTAAGGTGAGAGGGGAAAGATTTAAGAGGAACCTGAAGGCCAACGTTTTCTCACAGAGGGTGGTGGGTATATGGAACATGGCAAGAGGCAGTAGTTGAGGCAGATACTATAACAGCATTTGAAGGTTACGTGGGTAGGTACATGGGTAGGGATGGTTTAGAGGGATATGAGACAAATGCAGGCAAATGGGGCTAGTTTAGACAGGATCTAATCTCTCCTGATAACTCAAGCCCTCTTATCCAGAATACTGATAGCACATCTTCCAGTTCACGTCCCCGTATTACGGTGTTCAGCAGTGTTTGTAATGTTGAGAGGTGATCTTTAGTGTCATTCCATTGTTCAATAAACAGTTGCTTCATATAAAGACAATTTGCAAACAATATTGGAAATATTCATTTCATTAACCCGTTTAGTTAAAGCCGCTGCATCGGAAGATACTTCAATTTGTTCTATGGCATCTAAATTGATGTTTGCAATATCGTGGTGCCTTGTTCCTCGTAGAGTCATACAGCATGGAAACAGGCCCATCTTGCCCACACCGACCAATGTGCCCCATCCACCCAAGTCCCATCTGCCAGCTTGGCCCATATCTCTCTAAACCTGGCCTATCCATGTACCTATCTAAAGGTTTCTTAAACTTTGCGATAGTGCCTGCCTCATAGTCAAGGACAAAGTATAGACTCCAATAAATGTGAGTGAAACTGAGCGAATATCACATTTACCTCTTCCACTCGGGGTGATCGCTGGTTGGGTCGGACATGTTGGGCCAAAGGGCCTGTTTCCACGCTGTATCTCTGAAGTCTAAAATCTCACAATAGATTAGGAGTAGGATATCAAAAAGCAATCCTGGAATTCCAAAACCAGCATTCATGATCCCCAACAGTGTATTCACTGTTGCTCAATTTGTTTAACATGTTACGTATCTCTTCACGATTAATCAATTTATTATTGAATGATATGATCATATTGAATTGAATGCACCTAATTTCTATGTTTCTATGATACCTGGTTAATAAGACAATAGGTTCAAAGAACAGAATGAGGTCATTCAGTCTACTCTGCCATTTAATCATGACTGATCTATTGTTCCCTCTCAACCATATACTCACTGTAACCTTCTCCCTATAACCTTGAAGCCCTTACTAATCAAGAACCTCTCAATCTTTGCTTTAAAAATATCCAATGACTTGGCCTGAATTCCACAGATTCACACCACACTCACTCGGGCTACAGACATTCCTCCTCGTCTCCTTTCTGAAGGTACGTCCTTTTATTCTGAGGCTGTGCCCTCCGGTCCTAGACTCTCCCACTAGTGGACACAACCTCTCCACATTCATACTATCCAGGCCAATGGATTCATTCAGATGTTTGCAGGGGAGGCTCTTGCAGGGGACACTGTTGACAGTGAATTGGCCAATTTCTTAAACATGTGGGTTTCAATGAAACACATCTCAGGTTGCCACTTTTTTTCTTTCCCCCCCGAACACAACCAGTTAGACAAAGAAGTCAGAGAATAGTTGAGTTTAGTTGATCGATGCAGCATGGAAACAGGCCCATTGGTCCGCCAAGTCCGCGCCACCCAACCCGTACATTAGTTCTATGTTATCCCGCTTCCACGTCCTACACACTAGGGGCAATTTACAGAAGCCAATGAACCTACAAACCTGCACGTCTGGAATGTGGGGTGAAACCGGAGCACCCAGAGAAAACCCCTCGCGGTCACAGGGAGAACGTACAAAATCCGTACAGACAGCAGCCGTAGTCAAGATTTAACCCAGGCCTCCTGTGCTGCAAGGCAGTAACTCCACCGCTACTGTGTCACTCTAAATAATAAGGAAATGAGGAGCAGAGGGAATGCAGGGCCTGTAAGGATGGTGGTGGAAGCAGATATGACAGTGGCATTTGAGGCTTTTGGACTGGCATATCTATGGATATGCAGGGATGTTGGTCACGTGCAGGGATGTTGGTCACATGCAGGCAGAGGATCGTGACTGTCAAAGAGAGGACCACAATAAGGTAGGGTTTGAAGCATTGTCTCTTCAGTAGGAGATGTTGAGTGCAAAATGCATGGGCAAGTAGAGTGTTAGAGTGCGGGACACTAATAAATGTCAATAGACACAAGAAGCTGGAGTAACTCAGCGAGACAGGCAGCATCTCGTGAGGGAAGAAATGGGTGACGTTTCGGGTCGAGACCCTTCTTCAGACTGAAGCCAGCTGCCTGTCCCACTGAGTTACTCCAGCTTTTTGTGTCTATCTTGGGTTTAAACCAGCATCTGCAGTTTCTTCCTGCACATTAATAAATGGCAGCAGGTTTGTTTTAACATGAGTGTGTTCGGGGACAGTGTTGGATCAGCATTAACAGGGCTGATGGGAGAGTGGATTTTGGTGTGGAATAGGAAATAGATGCATCATATTGAAGGAAATGTAATTTATAGAGAGCATGTGATGGAGACCGGCCAGAAGAACATTAATATAATTGGATGTGGAAGGAGTTATGTCCAAATTTGAATGTAATGCAAAAGAGGAGGTATATTTAATTCTAATGGGATATTGACAAGATGGCAAAAACAGATAAAAATAGGAGATGGAATTCAGTGTCATCATATATCAAGTGATTTATTTTGTTAAGATAGCATTAATTAATTCTGAATGGAAGTGATATCACTTCTGGTGAAGAGCCAGAGCTAGTGATATCCAGACAGAGAACATTAAAGGCACCGTTTCAAGTTGTTAATGCGAAAAGAGAAATATCCGTCGTTCATTGGTACAGTATTGTCACAAGTTCATATACATGCCACATAGATTCATTTTTTTATTTTGCTTGGAGAAATAGAACTCTTAAGTTTTATCTCAGTCTGAAGAAGGATCTCAACCCGAAGCATCACCTATTCCTTTTCTCCGGCGATTCAAGCCCCACCCGCTGGGTTACTCCAGCATTTTGTGTCTATCTTCAGTGTACACCTGCATCTGCAGTTCCGTCCTTACTCTTAAGTTTTCTCACAAACGTTCTAGGTTGTTGACGCCGGCACTAATGTTAGCTTTGTATGGGCATATTTGTTGATGATCCATATTAATTTTTGGACTGCAAACTGTTAAAGATGCTGAAGTTTCAACGAGGGTAAAATATAAACTTAAAGTTATCAGGTTTCGGAAAATTTGACCACATGAAGAGTATTGGAAACTATTATATTTGCTTTAAAAATATTCCATTTGGGGCGGCACAGTGGGGCAGCTGGTAGAGCTGCTGCCTCACAGCGCCAGAGACCTGGATTCGATCCTTACCTCACGTGCTGTCTGTGTGGAGTTTGCACGTTCTCCCTGTGACCGCATGGCCTTCCTCCGGGTGCTCCGGTTTCCTACCACTCCCTCAAAGACGCGCGGGTTGGAAGGTTAATTGGCCCCTGTAAATTGTCCCTGGTTTGTAGGGAGTTGATGAGAAAGTGGGCCAACATGGAACTATTTGGACATGGTGGGCCGAAGGGCCTGTTTCCGGGCTGTATCTCGGAACTCTGAATAATGTGTTTAAAATGATGAAATGAAGAGACAGGCTAGCAAGACACAGATAGTTTCTGGTCTTTGACCAGTCAAAACAGGAGCCCATGCCTCCAAAAGTTAATCTCAGAAATCTGGACCACAGAATGAAAGAAATCTTTTATTTTTATTCATGGGGCTTTGAGACTGTGAGATTCAAATCCAGGATTATTGTTGGGTCAATAACTATATCGACTCCTGATACAGTTTGGATAGTGGGAAGGAATAGAACAGATATGAGACGTGATATGAATATTTAGATGCATGGTTTTGCTTTGACCATTTGGGCAAAATACTTTAATCCATTTCTTCCTTACTAAGACAAAGTCAAGACTGTTTAATTGTCACCTGTACCAATAACGGTACAACAAAATCTTTACTTGCTGTCGAATAATAAGCCTGTAAACACAATACTCATTGATAACATATAATAGACAACATAAAATTAATTACAAAAAATTCAGTGGTCAAAATAGGATCATGAGTTCAGCCTGGGATCAAATAGAACCGTGTGTGTTGTGTCTATAAGAGAATTTAAAATGATAAATAAATTTAATTTCAGTAACAGATAATGATGCCCCCATTCCTTCCTGCTCATTGCTATGTGTCTTTACAGTTGAAATGACTCTGTTTTTTGAGCAACCATCTATTCCCGCAGTTGGCCCCCTCTATTGCTAAATGGTGTTTACGGCAGGTAATATACCTTGGCCTTCCTGTTGCTCAAGTCACTGAAGACCATGAGGATTTGGATAAACTTCACCGTCGCTGGAGAGCGAAGAATCAGGAGAACTCCCATTTCCTTTGGAATCTCCTTCAGATTCAGACTGAGGTTGCAGCAGTCCCATATTCCTGTTTAACTCTAGGTCTAGACTCTAGAACCAACGTAAAAAAGGCATGAATGTATGAATCACAGCCAAAGCCCAAATTTGCTCCACAGAACTTCATGAACAAATTTGGTCCACAGAACTAAGGCAGCTCACTGGTCTGATGAAGGGTCCCGATCAGAAACGTCACCCATTCTTTCTCTCCAGAGATTCTGCCGGTCCCGTTAATCCAGCATTTTGTGTCTATCTTCATTGTTAAACCACCAGGTCTGGATACTGAACTCTGAATGGTCAGGTACAAAATGCATGCATGTCTCAGTGAAGCAAAGCAGATAACACACCAAGTCAATAGCGATCCATATGACACACAGATAGAAACACATATAAACCTATAGAACAGTAAATGGAACATAGACACAAAGCACATGGAGTAAGTCAGCAGTTCAGGCAGCATCTCTGCAGGACATGGGTAGGTGATGTTTTGGGTTTAAGACTTTTTGAAGAAGGGTCCCGACCTGAAATATCACCTGTCCATGTTCTCCAGAGATGCTGCGTGACCCGCTAGACTTTGTGTCTGGTCATTCGCTATATGTTTTATCTTGGGGTAATCTGATTCTCCACTGCACAACATCTTTTCCTTTGAGGTGGCACAAAGGACCCCCTGGAAGGGTCCCAACCCAAAATGTAGTCTGTCCATTCCCTCCACAGATGCTGCCTGACCCAATGAGTCCTTTAGACTAGAGATGCATCGTGAAAACAGGCCTTTCGCCGACCAGCGATCCCTGTACACTAGCACTATCCTACACAATAGGGCCAATTTACAATTTTTACCAAAGCCAATTAACCAACGAACCTGTACATCTTTGGAGTGTGGGAGGAAACCGGAGCACCCAGGGAAAACCCATTATTCACAGGTGAACATACAAACTCTGTACAGACAGCACCTGTTGTCAGGATTGAACAGGGGTCTCTGGCGCTGTAAGGCAGCAACTCTTCTGCTGTATCTCTGTGCCACCCTGACTACTCCAGCACTTTATGTTTTGCTCAAGGCCTGTGTTTGTACTAATTCAGAAACACCAAGCCTTAAGTCAGTAAACCTTCATCACCCTCTGAAGATCACTGTGTCTCAGTAAGGCAGGATGATGCCTGCTGTGTGATGTCTGGGTTTGCTGATGTACTGTTTTTAATATATTAGTGGAGAGATAACGTGAATGAATAAAATAGGCTCTACATGTTCTGTGGCATATTTTATTTCAATATATATATAATTTTCTTTTATTTATATTCTAATATAGATATCTTTGCTTTGAATGCCATCAACCTGTCACATGCATTTTACAAGGCATGTATTATATAACTACAGTCTTTCCAACCATTTTATTGATCTCTGAGTACATTAAATGCAATAAACATAGTTCAGAAAGTCTTTTTACTGCCATTTGTCATGAAGCTGTTTACGGTTTGCCACACGGGGCAGGTTTTGTTTCGCTGGTACCTCTCTGCTCCTTGTCCCTGGGACCCTGACAGTCAGGGAACACAGCTCCCAAAGGGGAACACAAGTTAGTGGACTAGAGGCCCAAGGAACTGCAGATGCGAGTTTACAAAAAGAAACACAAAGTGCTGGAGTAACTCAGCGGGTCAGGCAGCATATCCGAAGAACATGGATAGGTGACGTTTCAGGTGGGAACCCTTCTTCAGGATGTGTTGGAAGGAACTGCAGATGCTGGTTTGTACTGAAGATAGACACAAAATGCTGCAGAACTCAGCAGTTCAGGCAGCATCTCTGGAGAACATGGATAGGTGATGTTTCAGGTCGGGACCCTTCTGCACATATCTTTGTGTCATTTATTAAAAGTTAGTGCACAATGAATTCATGGATAGAAGTGATCTACAGGCAAAATCATGAAAGCCCGCAACATAGAACATAGAACACAGAACAGTACAGCGTAGGACCAGACTTATTGGCCCACAATCTGTACCAAACACAATGCCAAGTTTGGCTAACCTCCTCTTTCTCCACATGATCCATATCCCTCCATTCCCTGCATATCCATGAGCCTATCCAAAAGTCTCTTAAATGCCTCTATGGTATCAGCTTCCACCACCGCCCCTGGCAGCACGTTCCAGGCACCCATCACCCTCAGTGTGGAGAAACTTTGCCCCTCTCACCTTAAAGCTATGCCATCTGGTATTTGACATTTCCACATCCTTCCTGTAATGGGGGCGACCAGAACACTACGCAACACTCCAAATGCAACCAAACCAAAGATAGACACAAAGTGCTGGAGTAACTCAGCGGGTCAGGCAGCATCTCTGGAGAAAAGGGATGGGTGATGTTTCGGGTCAGGGTCCTTCTTTAGACTGGAAATCCTTTGGGGAGCCTGAAGTCTGAGTTACACCAGCACTTTGTGTCTCTATCTTCAGTATAAACCAGCATCTGCAGTTCCTTTCTACACATGCAGTCTAACCAAAGTCCTACAAAACTGCATCATGACTTCCTGACTCTTGTGCTCAGTGCCTCAACTAATGAAGGCATGTTGTTAGCCCTTGCTGTCTCCTCCCCTTCCTCAGCCCTTGGGCTGTCTCCTCCCACCCCTCAGTCTTCGGGCTCCTCCTCCTCCTTTTTCCTTTCTTCCCCCCCCCCCCCCCCCATCAGTCTGAAGAAGGGTTTCAGCCTGAAACGTTGCCTATTTCCTTCGCTCCATAGATGCTGCTGCACCCGCTGAGTTTCTCCAGCATTTTTGTGTACCTTCGATTTTCCAGCATCTGCAGTTCCTTCTTAAACACAATAGCATGTGCCATGTTCACCGCCCCCTTACTACAAAGGCATTGGATGGATATGAGATAAACTTCCTGAGCTTTGCAGGTAGCTAACACAATTAAACCTAAGCACAGCACAGCTGCAATTTAAAAACTAACTCACAATTTACAGTACAAAGTGCTGATTAATTTGGCTCTAATTAGAATGAGAGAATTAGCTTTAAACTGAAGATGTTAATTGTAAGACACAAGAGATTTGGAATGTGCCTGTGCAGCACATGTACCTTGAGTTATTTACAGGAAACGTTGTGAACACTCGTATGCGATGTCAAGGAGTGACCCTACATTGAACCCGTGGTTCATGGTGGTGTACCTGATATATTCCTTCCTTTCACCTTCAGCTTTCTACACGGCAGAGTTCGTGTTCTGATTAGAGTTTAAGGGATCGGGGTCAATTCTCTGCCTCTCTATTTAGCTAATTTAACTGTGCGAGAGTTACAAATTTCATTTTATTATGACACGCTGCTTTCCAGCGGAATTAAATTAATAAAATCTAATTTCCACAGAATTGCTGAATATGTGATCAGTGGGAGATTGCCCATTAGACGTGTTGCTGTTCACCGCACAAGCACGTGATGGTATGGGCAAGTCACATTAACCTTCTGATTGCAATTTAAACAATATCTTTAGGCTGTTGGAAATGAAGGAACTGTGATGCTTATCCACATTATGATATATGTGTTTTAATCAGTGAGCTACAATCAGACATGTATTTAGTTTGAAAGAACCAGGATTTCCCTAGAGGAGATTTCAGGACAGTTTCCCCTTGATAATATCCACCCATCAATTGCACCTATATAATTTTTATATAAAGCAGCTGGTTAAAGATCTATGTGATATTTTTGAAATTAAATTAAGCTTCCATTTTCCTTTTCTGCATTCATCAATTAAGTTATCCACATTTTTGGAGTGCACATTCACCCTTGAATCTATATACCGCCCGTTCTTTTCAAACCATTGCTTTGCTCGTTCCAAATGCGATTTTTTTTTCAGTCAGTCGCCAAGAAGAGGTTTCCTTCCCTGAAGGAATGGCACAGTCTCTGCTCGATGACTAATGCTCATAACATGAAGAGTCGCAGGGAAGTAAGCCAAGTTCGTAATACACAGCACCGTGGCATCGGTACATTGCTCTTTCGTGTATTTAAACTGATCCCTTTCAATACCGGCCCCGAAACTGCATGTCTACAACACAGGCTCAACATCAAGGGCGGCATGGTGGCGCAGCGGTAGAGTTGATGCCTTACAGCGGCTGCAACGCCGGAGACCCGGGATCGATCCCGTCTAGGGGACCCGTGTGGAGTTTGCACGTTCTCCACAGGACAATGTGGGTTTGCTCTGAGATCTTCCGTTTCCTCCCACACTCCAAAGATGTACAGGCACATAATTGGATTGGTGTATGTGTAAATAGTCCTTAGTGGGTCTAGGATAGTGTTAGTGTGCGGAGATCACTGGTCGGTGTGGACCCGGTGGGCCGATCGACCTGTTTCTGCGCTGTATCTCTAAGTTAAACTAAACTAAACATCAGGGCAGAATCTCATCATATCACCGATTAGCTCATGCATTGACTAAGGTCAAGGGTTTTATTTGAGGTATTTCTGATTCCAATTAACTCTCGTTCAGACAGAAACTGTCTCCTCCCCAATGGCTATGTGAAAAGTGGACTGTGTAGAATAGTACAAAGTCAAACAGATCAGAAGGCGGATGGCAGCCCCGATGTAGGAAGAGCTATCTCATGCTGCACAAGATGGGAAATTACCTTCTGTGACCGAAGATAGAGAAGGGAAGAAGAAACATTTCTCTTGTTGCCGCCTCTGATACTTCCTTGCCTTTGGGGCGAAGGCTCGAATCAAATTACAAAATAATATAAAAACCTATTATGGCTTTTAAGAGACACTAGGCCAAGTGCAGACCCGTTGGGTCTGCTCCCCCAACGCAGTCGTTCCCCACCCGTAGCCCCCATGGGAGACGTGGTCCTCCAACTGAAGATTCGAGCACTCAGCAGTGCGGCTGTTTTTAAATGGCGTCTTTGAGGCGAGAGGCGGGCGCCAGCAGCCGTTATGGTCACTGGCCAGCAGGAGGCGACAAAATGAGTGAAGGGGGGGGGGGTAGAAAGATTTTATTAAAAATGTGTACATTAACATGACAAAATTTAATGAGGAGTGGATACTTGGAATGAAAAGTGAAATCTCTACCGAAATGGAAAAAATCTGGGCGTTTCTGGGTCTGGTGTTGGCGTAGCAATGAATCAAAGGCTGGCACCCACAGGCTGGCAACCACAAGACAGGCAGAAACCCACACACACACACACACACACACACAGTTTTAAATATAGATAGAATTGGACAGATGTATCAGGTAATGGGCCAAATGCCATCAAAATGGAATAGCCCAATATGAAAACTTAATCATCATGGACAAGGTGGGCCGAAGGGCCTGTTTCCATGCTATACTACTGTGTGACCATTCTCTAAAAATGTCCTATCTTTCCGCATGCTGCCATTTTAGAATGAAATTTGATCCAGTTGCCACATCTATGAAATAGACCTTGGGCCTCATTGCTATAAGCTGGCCTGCTATGCCGATCAGATAGGACTCAGTCTGAAGAAGGGTTCTGATCTGACAATCTCTTGATTATTACGGGTGTCCGGGAGACGGCAGGAGAATGGGGTTGAGAGATAATGAAGGATAGATCAGCCATGATTGAATGGCCTAATTAGGCTCCTATAACTTATGAAACGTCACCTATTCCTTTTCTCCGGAGATGCTGCCTGACCCGTTGAGTTACTCCAACACTTTGTGTCTACCTTCGGAATCCAATCTAATATCATCAATGTGCAAAATGGTCCTTTTACAAACACTGGTGTAAACTAGTCCCAGGAGTAGGGCTCTCAACCTGCTTTGCCATTTAATGAGACTGGCTAATTTGATTGAGATCTCAAATTCATACCTCCTTGCAACACCCTTCCAATCCCTACTTGTCAGGAGTCGATCACTTCTGCCTTAAAAAAATTCTACTTCCACCGTCCTTCGATGAAGAGCATTCTAAAGAGTCACAAGGATCTAAGAAAAGTAATTTCACCCCAAGCCTCTTAAATAGATAACTCATTATTTTTAAAATAATGAGTCCTCATCCAGATAGCCCAACATCCTCTCCACATCTGTCCCATCAACACATCTGTGCAGTTCCTTCCAGGCCCTCTGCCCTTCCCCCCCATTCTTTCACCAGCGTCTTGCCCTTTGCTTTGCTACTCATTTCTGCTAATGGATTATGAGTTTCCTGCTTTCTCCTCCGTGACCGGTGAGCTGCCAACCAGTGAGTTTATAGGCTTGAGACCACATTGCTTTCAGATCATTGAACCTTTCAAGATGCTGCCTTACAACGCTTGCAGCGACAGAGACCCGGGTTCGATCCCGCCTATGAGTGGCGTCTGTATGGAATTTGGACAGTCTCGCCTTGACACGTGTGGGTTTTCTGTGAGATCTTCGATTTCTTCCTACACTCCAAAGACCTACAGGCTTATAGGTTAATTGGCTTGGTATAAGTGTAAATTGTCCCCAGTGTGTGTAGGACAGCGTTAATGTGCGGGGATCTCTGGTTGGTGCAGACTCGGTAGTTTCTCTAAACTAAAAACAAGACATGTAGCTAGCCTCTTAAACCTTCTAAGGCATGCTTTCATTCCTTCTCATTTACCATGCTTCCAATACACACACCATGTCAATATTCTTCTGTGTGTGTGTAAGAATCTGAGAGGAAGATAAATTCATGTATTCTCATGTTCAATTATATCCACACACTACGACCTGCTGGATCTCCTGCTTGCTAACCATGGTCCATTGTGGTGAAAATGTTATCCCCCAGGTTTCTATTAAGTCTTTTCTCTTTCACTTTAAACCTCTGCCCTCTGGTTGTTGATTCTACCATCCTGGGGGGGGAAGAGACCCTGCGCATTCACCCGATCTATTGGCCTCATGATCTGAGGCACTCGGGAAGTGAGGCTGATGCTGCGAGTTGCTCCTAACATGACTGAGACCACGGTTTATGCAGGGGGGCAAGGTGCTGCGATCTCTGTCACTGTCGCTCGTAGACAGCAGAGCGGTTCATAAACATGACCGGCGGCAGTCGGAGCTCACGGACCCTCTGTCCCTGCAGGGACCCCTTCAATCACAAAGAGCTTCCAACCTGCTCTTTGTCTGACGGGAAGTGAAAGCTGAGGTTGGAGGTCTGTGGCTTTTGATCCAGTCTCAGTCAGGAAGGCGGCAATGAGCCGACGTGGATGATAGACGCAGATTTTGATGCGGAGAACGCCACGTAAACTAACATTGGAATGGCGAGCTGAGGTGTCCATCCAGTTTCCCAATGGACAGGATGTCAACAGGAAACGGGAGCAAACCCTTCAAAACACACACGTAAAATAATCAATCTGCCTAAGTCAGACAGAAAACAAGATGCAAATGGATCCAGTTTAGAGGCAAACGTCTTGTCACACACCCACAACCTGAAGTAACAGGGCGATTCCAATGCCAGCTTTGTCATTAGTCATCAGAGAATCAAACAGTGTGGAAACAGGCCCTTCGGCCCTACTGCCCATGCCAACCAACTACACTTAGCATCTACACTATTCCAACCTGCCTGCATTTCACCTATAACCCCTAAACATAATAATGCCACTTCTATTCGCATATCCGGCATTGTTATTGCAAGGGCCATCAATAAAATAGAACAATGATTTATACAAATGATTAGACATAACATTAAACTGAATTAAAAGCAATGATCCAGAATTTATCTTTTTTTCTCAGAATTTCCTCACCTGGATGGTGAAGATCTTCAGTCTTCCTTCCCAATGACTCTTGCTTTGAGCCTGAAATAATTCATTTCTGCATATTCCCAGATATTTGCTCTAATGGTTCAGGTGCACTAATATTTACCTCTCCTTTTCTCGCCTGCATTCAAATTTCTTCACTGCTCCTTACTTGGCAATGTTAATCCCCGCTGACCACTTAGGGCTTTCAAAGGCTGTCAAGAGGAAGTTTGCAAATCCTCCATTAAATGCAATTAGCTGGAACTCTTAAAATGTCTTGTGCTGCAGCAGATGAGGTACAGGAAATTCACAAGAGTCATTTTTTAATAACATGAAGTGCCTACTTGCAGCCATTAGTTTGGAGTTGAGGGAGTTTTTCAAATCACTGCATAAACTTAAAAAAAAAAAGCTGTTTATGATGCCAATCCTTGTCACACAGTGTTGGGAATATTTGCATCCCCTGGAATAGCTAATTACATTGACGTGGAGTTAGCATTTAACCAGACCTTATAGTCATGGCTCTTCAAACTGGGAGTAACTTGTCAACCAACCTCAGTGCAAGATGCCTTAGTCATTAGTTTATTGTAACATTTACCAAGGTACAGTGAAAAGCTTTTGTTGCGTGCTAACCAGTCAGCGGAAAAACAATACATGATTGCAAATGAGCCATCCACAGTGCACAGACACTTGATGAAGAGAATATCGTGAATCACATTCAGTGCAAGATAAAGCCCGTAAGGTCCGATCAAAGAAGGTCTCCAATGAGGTAGATAGTAGTTCAGGACCACTCTCTAGTGGTTCTTTTGCCTGATAGTAGCTGGGAAGAAACTGTCCCTGAATCGGGAGGTTTTGCGTTTTCACACTTCTATACCTTTTGCCCGAGGAAGGGAAGATGAAGGATTGGCCGCGTTGCGACATCCTTGATTATGCTGGTGGCCTTGCCGAGGCAGCGTGAGGTGTTGATGGAGTCAATGGAAGGGAGGTTGGTTTGATGGATGGTCTGGGCAACTTAGGACTTTGTTCCTTGCAATGTAGGTGGCTGAGGGGAGCTCTTATTGAGCTGTATAAAATCATGAGGGTAACAGGTTTTATTCAATTCCATTCTATTTTAATAGATTCTATTCCCTTCATGATTTTACACACCTCTATAAAATCACCCCTCAACCTTTTGCACTCCAAAGAATAGTCCTAGCCTGCCCAACCTCTCCCTACAGCCCAGACCCTTAAGTCCCAAATACGTTTTTTAATATAAAACCAGGTAAAGGTTTATTGCCAAATAAGAAAATTAGGATTAATGTGGCGGAGGTACTGTCGTTTTTTATAATTCACTAGAATTAGGAGTGGTGGAGGGGGGGGGGGGGGGGTTGTTGAAATACCCAATGGGAAGCTGATAAGACAGGAATCAATTCATTGGAGAAATGTGGGAGACAGAATGGTAACATACTCCAGGGAGTAGTTGTATTCTGGCATTAGAATAGATGTAGCAATGTTACAAAATTTTGAGATTTTAAAAATCAAGTCTGCAATTTATCCCATCAGATAAAGCATAAAAAGATGTTTAATTTGACACCTAATTCACTTTCATATCTCAAGTATTAAAAAAGTTATGCCCATTTTCATACTCGGAAATTAGCATCTTGTTCCCTATTGATTTTCTAGGGACATAACAAAAAAGCTGTGATCGTGGACAGTCAAAAGCCCATAACTTTCTTAAAAATTAAGAGAACTGAATGAAATTTTCAGTTATCATACATTGAAGCATTCTGAAACAAATATAAAACAATCTTACTTGGATGACCTGAAATTAAAGCATATAGTTAGTTAGTTACCCAATTGTAGCTAATTCCAAACTTCAATTACTAGATCTAAACATTTATCCATTTCTTAAGAAAAGATTAACATTTTTAAATAGCTTAAGTGTCCAAATAACATTCACAAAGAATTCACAATAAAACATGATTTTAAAATCTCATTTACATTAATTTATAGGCCAAATGGAAGGAATTTAGTGTTCAATTGCTGTAAATTAATGGCCATTTAAATCAGCTTTCGAGTGGGATCCTGTGGAACTCTGTTGAACGCGCTGTTTAGAATGTTCCCATTGCGGTAGATTTGTACCCCCCCCATATGCCCAGAAAAATACTGCGGGATTTAATGGGGCCCCAAATTAGCTACTCGCAACATAAAACTTTGTATAAAGGGATCTTAAGAAGCCCTTTTTAATGTAAAAATAAACAACCTACCTTCCGTTGTCCCCTGTATGAAATCCGGCCCGTGGTCGGCGGTCGCGGGTTTGGAGGATAATTTTTAACCTACTATAATAATTAAATTAACCCTTAAATGTAAAAATAGCTCCAGCGAACAAACCTCCAAGCGATTTTTCGTCAGCAACTAAGTAGGCTGAACAAGCTCGATTTGAACAGCCTAGGGAAAATCACGATTTAAACCCGCCCCCCGCTCAACGGCGGCCAAATCGCACACACGGGCTTGGACAGATCTGCAGCGACGCTTAAGGTAGGTTTTGCAACATACCTAATAAATGTCAGCTAAAATATAGGGGTGGCACAGGTGGTGCAGCGGGTAGAGCTGTTGCCTTACAGAGTTCGATCCTGACCTCGGGTGCTATCTGTGTGGAGTTTGCACGTTCTCCCTGTTACCACATGGGCTCCGGTTTCCTCCCGCACACGGGTCTGTAGGTTTCCCCTAGTGTGTAAGGAATGGATGGTAAAGTGGGATAACATAAAACCAGTGTGAACGGGTGATCAATGGACAGTGGGCCAAAGGGCCTGCTTCCTTACTGTATCTCTAAATTTATAGTTGGAGATCGAGAGAAACCAGAAACTGACAAGGTGACTCATTGATTGATAGACACAAAGTACTGGAGTAACTCAGCGGGTCAGATGATGTTGCTTCTTCAGGCTGCACTGAAGACTTTTCAGACTTCTCCAGTCCAAAGAAGGGCCTTGTCACCTATTCCTCTTCCCCACAGATGCTGCGTGACCTGCTGTGTTACTCCAGCATTTTGTGTCCATCTTTGGTAAAAGCCAGCACCTGCTGTTCCTTCCTGCAGCGGAGTCTCATTATTGGAAAGGAAGGATTGATTGACGATGGAAACATAAGCAATAAAGTTCTCAAGATTGGAGAGAGTGTGGGTTAGAGAATGAGCGCAGTTATCCACATGATAGAAAATGAGCCAGAGGGAGCGCTGAGTCGGATTGACACAAATGATTGGGATTTATGGACGAATTGTTCGTCCAACTGCAGGTAGTGGCAAGAATATAATGTAGCCAAGAGGCACGGAGAAGTTCTCAAACACAAAACCTTTGTGAGAAACTTCACTCTCTTCAACTGGTCAAGTCAGCATTTGTCGTCCAAACTCAACATTGCAGCTGTCTTCCTCCTTTTGAAGAGAAGGAATGATTTGAATGATTTTAAGATTTAAGCTTCTGCTAGTTTTCTGCGGCTTTTTGATCTTCCGAAAGGAACTGTGCTATTTATACCTTATCCAATTTTTGACATTAATTCTGTCAAATCTTGTATTGTTGCTCCCTCCACCTCCGCTCAGATTGATTACTGGCCCACACCCATGACCGTACACTTCATCATCCTCTTAAATATCATAAGCAGTGATTTAAGGCATGCGTGGGTATAAAGTGCTGGAATAACTCAGCATCCCTGGGGTAAATGGATAGGTGGCATTTTGGGTTGAGACCCTTCTTCAGACCCTAAACGTCACTTATCCATGTTCTCCAGAGATGCTGTCGGACCTGCTGAGTTACTCCATCACTTTGTGGCATTTTGTCCAATACTTCAGTTCTTTCTTTCTCCATTTAAAACACTACATTAAATATGAAAGTGTACAGTTGTCTTGGAAACTCCTGGGATTGGGGAAGGAGGGGGCAATGGAGGGGTTTTAAATGGGAATAACAATTTTAGTACCATGGTGTTGCGTAACCAGAGACGCAAGGAACTGCAGATGCTGGAATCTTGAGCAAAACACGAAGTGCTAGAGGAACTCAGCTGGTCAGGCAGCATCTAGAAGACATGGATGGGCGATGTTTCGGGTTGGGACCCTTCTTCAGACTGACCCCCACAGATGCTGCCTGCCCCACTGAGTTACTCCAGCACTTTGTGTTTTACTCAGGATTCCAGCATCCGTGTCTCCATTTGCAATGATTTATGGACACTTCTGATTCTGCCTGCTTACTTCACTAAATATCTCGTATGCAACTGCAAAGCACTCCATTTCCAAATGTTAGATTATTTAGCAAGTTAATGTGAGATCTATCATGTTGATCTGAGTGTCTGGTTGGGTCATAATTTTGCTTTTGTCTCAACGGCACTTTTTCCTACTACCTCCATAATATCTTGCAGGAGTGAACTCGGCAGTGGTCTGAGTCTCAGAAGGAATATAACCTGCTGCGGAATCTTCTATCGTTCTGTGGTTTATCAAAAGGTTTGCTAAACAATGTATCTGAGTTAGAAACAAGTGCTTTTGTAATACTTGTTCCTTCCTTTGCCAATACACCACATGACACTGTCTTTGGACTTTAGAAATACAACGTGGAAACAGGCCCTTCGGCCCCACCAAGTCTGGCCAGCCAACGATCACCAACCTATACACTGGGGACAATTTTGCAACTTACTGAAGCTGATTAACCTACAAACCTGTACGTCTTTGGATGTAGGAGGAAACCGGAGCACCTGGAGAAAACCCACGCCGTCACTGGGAAAACGTACAAACTCCATACAGACAGCACCCTTAGTCAGGATCAATCCCGGTCTCTGGCGCTGTAAGGCAGCAACTCTACCGCTGTGACACCCCTCTGCATAATATTGTATTAATTTACTGTATAATATTGTAAATTAACCCTCCTTATAACATTTGATTTTATAAAGCAATCAAATATAAATGATAAAAATGATAACCACCATCTGAGAGTACATTTTCTATTAAGCCACAGCATGGGGAAACCGATGTAGATTCTGTTGTAACGGAGAATTTACAAACTTCCACTTGACAATCATTGCAAGTCCTATGTGATCACTGGGGATTAACATTAAAATATAAATTTTAATGCCAGTGAGAAAAGCATTGAAACATATATTATTGTAATGGCTAAAGCAGGCTGGAGATACAAGGAACAGCAGATGCTGGAATCTTGAATTAAATATAAAATGCTGGAGCAACTCAGAAAGTCAGGCAGCATCTCTGGAGGGAATGGTTAGGTGATGTTTTAAGTTGGGACCCTTCTTCGGATTTCTTCAGATTCGGAAGAAGGGTCCCGACCCTAAACATTGTCGACCCATTCCCTTCAGAGACGCTGCCTCAGCCGCTGAGTTACTCTAGCACATTGTGTTTGGCTAAAGCAAATATCTAGGGAAATGGTGAAAGGAGTTATTTTAGGCTCACAGCAAGAGCCATTGGGAAGGAAGACTGAAGATCTGAACTATACAAGTGAGGAAATTCCGAGAAAAAAATGATCAATTCTGGATCATTGAGTTTAATATCTAGAAACAAAGAACTGCAGATGTTGGTTAATACACAAAAGGACACAAAGTGCTGGAGTAACTCAGTGGGTCAGACGCCATCTCTGGAGAAAATGGATAGATGACGTTTTGGGTTGGGACCCTTCTTCACATTTATTGTTTTATAGAATGGCTCGTGCTGTATCAATGCTGGATATGTAATTGGAAGTGATTGATACATATTATGACAATTAGCATCAATTACGTACACTAGAATGTCCTCTTGATATGTTCATGACCAGGAGAGAGCAGGGATTGGAAGTTCACAAGTGATGGGAGCAGAATTAGGCCAATTGGCTCATCAAGTTCAACGATGGCTGACCTTACTTTCCCTCTCAACCCCATTCTCCTGCCTTCTCCCCATAACCCCTGACCACCCTTTCTTCTTCTTCTTCTTGTGTATGGCGTGCACAGCCTAAAGCTGTACGACAACTTGTTCTATTTGATTTTATTTGATTGTGCACACCACGTTGATTGCATTTGTCGAAACAGGACGGACCACGTGAAGGTTGCAATCTCCCACCCCACACCCATTCTAATCAAGAATCTATCTATCTCTGCCATAAAAATATCCATTGACTTGGCCTCCACATCCTTCTGTGGCAATGAATCCCCTGTTACTTCAGGTTGTGGGTGTGTGACAAGACGTCTGACCCAAAACTGGATCCATTTGCATCTTGTTTTCTGTCTGACTTAGGCAGATTGATTATTTTCCGTGTGTGTTTTGAAGGGTTTGCTCCTGTTTCCTGGTGACATCCTGTCCATTGGGAAACTGGATGGACACCTCAGCTCGCCATCCCAATGTTAGTTTACGTGGCGTTCTCCGCATCAAAATCTGCGTCTATCATCCACGTCGGCTCATTGCCGCCTTCCTGACTGAGACTGGATCAAAAGCCACAGACCTCCAACCTCAGCTTTCACTTCCCGTCAGAGAGAGAGCAGGTTGGAAGCTCTTTGTGATTGAAGGGGTCCCTGCAGGGACAGAGGGTCCGTGAGCTCCGACTGCCGCCGGTTATGTTGATGAACCGCTCTGCTGTCTACGAGCGACAGTGACAGAGATCGCAAGCACCTTGCCCCCCCTGCATCAACCATGCCGTTAATGGTCTCAGTCATTCTGGGAGCAACCCGCAGCATCGTCTCACTTCCCGAGTGCCTTCAGATCACGAGGCCAATAGATCGGGTGAATGCGCAGGGTCTCTTTCCCCCCCAGGATGGTAGAATCAGCAACCGGAGGGCAGAGGTGTAAAGTAAGACGGGAACGATTTTCTCGAAACCTCAGGGGCACAGAATGGGTGGTGGGTATATAGAATGAGCACAGTGAATGCACGGAGTCTTTTCACAGGATTGGGCAGTCAATAACGAGGGGGAATGGGTTTTGAGTGAGACGGGAAAGATTTAACAGGAACCTGAGGGTAACATCTTTTATACAGAGCGTGGAAGATATATGGAACATGCTGCCAGAGGAGGAGGTTGAGGCGGGTACTGTAACATCATTTAAAAAACATTTGACCAGGTGCAAGGATAGGAAAGGTTTATAGGGAAGTGCAAAGAGCTGCAGGTGCTGGTTTACAAAAAAAAAGACACAGACTGCTGGAGTAACTCAGTGGGTTGGGCAAACGTAAATGCATGGCACACTGTTGCATGCGATTGTGGTGTTACATTCATCAAACATCTATCTATCAGCACCCTCAGTTACTTAGTTCATTCTTGTAGTTACCATTTATTTAAATTAATTTAGCTGCAGCACAGTGGCCCAGCGGTAGAGCTGCTGCCTCACAGCGCCAGTGGCCCATGTTCGTTGCTGACCTCGGTTGCTGCCTGTGTGGAGTTTGCACTTTCACAATGTGATCGTGTGGGTTTCCTCCAGGTGCTCCAGTTTCCTCCCACGTCCCAAAGGTACAATGTTTTACTCAATTTAGAACAATTGGATCTAATAGTTGCATGGTCACTCATTCAGTGTCCGACACAAACAAAAATGTCACAAATGCTCATGTGTTCAAAACTCTGCATCAAATTGTTGAAGATTTCTCCTAGAAAATGGTGACATAGAAACAATTTAGTTTAGTTTAGAGATACAGCACGGAAACAGCCCCTTCAGCCCACCGGGTCTGCGCCGACCAGTGATCTCCGCGTATTAACACTATCCTACACACACTATGGACAATTTTTTCGTTACCAAGCCAATTTCACCTCCATACCTGTATGTATTTGGAGTGTGGGGGGAAACCGAAGCTCTCGGAGAAAACCCGCACAGGTCACGGGGAGAACATACAAACTCCGTAGAGACAACACCCGTAGTCGGGATCAAACCCGAATCTCCAGCGTGCATTCGCTGTAAAGCAGCAATTCTACACCGTTTCACCACTGTGCCGCCAGTTTAATTGCAACCCAGCAACGTAGCGTATATCTTTTTCTGCCCTCCCATGCATCTCTGCCTTGTGGAATGATGAAACACAAGCTGCCGAGGGCGAGCTTTGAGAAGCGAGGTGATCAATTTGGATAGGTGCGTGGATTAGGAGATCTATTAGAAGGGATGTTGGGCCACAATGCCAGCGCAAATAGGGCCCTGGCTTGAGAGTGTAGAGAGTAAAAGTGTTGAAACCAAAGCCCTTTGGCCCACCAGGTCAGCGCCTGACCAATCAATCAGGAGGAACATCGAAAAATAGGAGGCAGGAGCAAGGCCATGCGGTTTAACCCTTCCAACGGCCAGCACCGGCCATTTCAATATAGATCTGTGGCTGATCATCTAAACATCAGTACCCCCGTGTCCTGCTTTTACCCCCAAATCCCGTATGATTCCTTTCAGCCCCGAAGAGCTAAATCATAACCGCTCCCCTCTTGAAAAACACATCCTGTGAGAAGAATTGGCTCCACTGACCCCTCCTGTGGTAAGAAGAATTCCTCAGATTCACACACCGTCCCCGTGGGTGAAGAAGTGTGTTTGTCCTCATCTCGAGGCCTAAATGCCATAGAACGGTATTTCTTAAACAAGTGACGGAGCCACTGGATGGGCTCTGGACTCCCCCCAACGTCGGGAACATTTTTCCTGCATCTATCCTGTCCAATCCCTTAAGAATTTTATGTTTCTACTAGACCAAGTGCAGACCCACGCACGGTTGCAAGGGGGGGGGGGCCTGACACATCATGGCACACAGGGACGCCCACAGCGGGACTAGGGCCGTAAAACGCCGTCAAGAGATGCTGCGTCAACGACAGGATCAAGGCGCTGCTGTACGCCTACACGTCAAGACTGCTGCGTACAGACCCATGAGCGCCCAATTGGATTGCGCGTTGCAGGCCGACAGGCTCGGTTGACAGCCCGGGACTTTTTGGAAAGTGAGAAGTCCATTTCGATTCTTTCGTCGTATGATACAGTCCCATACCCTCGCCAGGAATGTAACCTGGTGGAGCGCCTATACGCTGCAATGCGTTACCTGCAATAGGCAATAATGTTCCTTCGTTCAAATGGAGGAGAACCAAGAAGAATTGCAGCACAATAACTCCAGGAGATAGCGGGCACGGTCACCCAGGGGCCCTGTACAGACGCTGGCAGAACGGACCGGAGTCCTTGCAGTGCTTCAATGATAAAACTCAAAAATCCTCTTGCTTATGAAGGCCATACCATGCAAGATCAGCGACTTTCGTCACTGCTGCTAGTCACCTGCACATGCTTAATTTCCTGAGCTGACTGCTGTAGCCCACCAAGTGACAGGTGTAGCAACATCGTATGACAAAGTTCGCTCCTCCCCTTTTCCTAAGTCGTGACACCATTCATATAATAAAGTCTGCCTTCCACTGTTATCTTGAGCCACCGAGTGTATAACCTCACATGGTATTATCAGGATCCAATATACTGAGCATCTGCCATGCATCTGCCCACCCACGGGGAGACCAAGCCACCCGACAAAAAACTCACGCCAAGTCAACCATCTGGTCCTCATCAACATCCCTCATCGCAGCCCACGACAACTGTCGACACGAGACCCACTATCGCTGGGTGTGTCAGTCCGCAAACACTTGGGGGAAAAGTTCACATTTAAATTGCACGCTTGTCTGAAATCGTTCAACTGTAAAGATAACGAGGAGAGGGGGTCCCCAGCAAGCGAGCCATTTGTGGCACCACCCACGTAGTCACTGTGCCTGCCAGTTCTGAAAAGGACGACCGGCTTATTTCCTCACTCGTTTGCTTCCGGTGTCTGCCCAACCAGTATGCCCTACCCATTTGTCAAGATGAACCCTACGCCCCAATACCACAGGGTGCTCTAATTTTGGACACATTAATCTCTTGTTGTGTGGTAATCACCTGGACCCGTTGGTCTTTCCTACATACGAGAAACACATTTGCGCAGCAAAGCCAAATTAACCGCTATAAACCTGGCACACGTCTTTTGAGAATGTGAAGGACGAAAACCGGAGACACCCGAAGTAACGAAACCCACAAGGTCAAGCAAGGGAGAGAATGTACAAAACGTACTGTAGGTTCGTGAGATCGAATGACCAGCGCGGCTGCATTGTCAGGCAAGGACAACGTCTCACCACGCTGACACTGGTTGCACGGTGCTGAAGTGCCTATAAGTGGGACTTCTTGGTCGGCATGGACAAGTTGGGCCGAAGGGTCTGTTTCCATGCTGTGTAACTCTAGGATTCGATAAACCGATGACGCGTCACGGATTTATTGTTTTTGGCATGTGACAACAATAATCCTCTTTAGCTTAGCATTGCTCGGAATGCCGTCTTCCATGACTATTGTATGCAAGATACACAAAGTGTTTCCTTCTGCGATGTTTAATGACCTCAATCAAGGGCAAAGTTGCTTGTTGTTTTAAACCCAAAACTCACCTCCTCTCACGACGGTGCACAGCCTTTGACCAACTCGCAAAGCTGCAGAAGAGCGGAAGAGCAGGCCATCAACAAGGGCAATCATACTTGCTGACAGTTTTGCAAGACCGCCTATTTGTAGTGCCAGATTTGAGCTCTCCACAATTTCTGATGGTTTCTGATTAAAGCGATCCTGCACTTTTCGCAAAACCTTCCAAAATGAAAGATCTTGTGCTTTGTCTGCATTGGCCCATATTCCTCTAAACCTTCACAGCGTTTGAACAAAACCATTATTTCATCCAGGGTCCATTCTATATTTGAGAGGCTGGTTTTCAAGCAGCGCAGAGCAGCAATAAGGAGTGCTGAAGCCAAGTGTGACACAGTATCGAGAAAATGTAAGTGCAAATGGGACTAGCTTAGATGGGGCATCTTGGATGGCATTGTGGATGACAAGGGCCTATTGCAGGGGACTCCAGGACTCTCAATGATCCCATGACTGGATGATGTCTCAAGGACAAACTCGAAACAACACTGAGCTACACATCGCGGCAGTATACCCGGTTGTCCCAATACAGACTAGATGGCTAAACCAGGGATGGACAAGTAACTCGGGCGGGGACAGAGCAGCATCTCTGATGACCGTTTCGGGTCGAGACCCTTCTTGCTCACCTCAATCCCTATTCCTTCTCTCCATAGATGCTGCCTGTTCCCCCCCTGAGTTACTACAACATTTTCGTGTCTGCCCTTACATTCTCCCCTTTCAAAACTGTCCAGGGTGCAATGGTTCGACACGATGACCTGATGACATAAGGAAACGTGCTGTTTACCATTTGATGCAATCTGTGTGGTGTTTCTGAAAATACCAGTTGAAAAAGTTCAAAACGTGTACAAAGGCAAATCCCATTGATATCGTTGATAAATGAGGTGAAAAGTGAAGCAATTCTGAAATAAAATAGGAAGGTGAATTTTTTTTCATCTTTAAACAAATCACAGGAAATTTAAATTGAAAAAAGTCCCATCTTTTCATTTGGAAGTCTTGATGCAAGTTTAATTTGGAGACCCAGCGCAGAAACAAGCCCTTCGGCCCACCGAGTCCACGCCGACCAGCTAACAATACCGTACACTAACACTAGCCTACACACGAGGGACAATTTAGAATCTTTACCAAAGCCTATTAACCTACAGTCCTGTTAATTAATTAACCTTCAACCCAGTACATCTTTGGAGTGTGGGATGAAACAGGAGCACCTGGAGAAAACCCAAGTGGTCACTGGGAGAACATGCAGACAGCACCCGAGGTCAGGATCAAGTCAAGTCAAGTCAAGTTTATTTGTCACATACACATACGAGATGTGCAGTGAAATGAAAGTGGCAATGCTCGCGGACTTTTGTGCAAAAAGACAAACAAACCAAACAACCTATAAACACAATCATAACACACATATACCTTTACATAATAAATAATGGAAGGAAAAAAACGTTCAGTAGAGTTAGTCCCTGGTGAGATAGGCATTTACAGTCCGAATGGCCTCTGGGAAGAAACTCCTTCTCAACCTCTCCGTTCACACCGCATGGCAACGGAGGCGTTTGCCTGACCGTAGCAGCTGGAACAGTCCGTTGCTGGGGTGGAAGGGGTCTCTCATGATATTGTTGGCTCTGGAGTTGCACCTCCTGATGTATAGTTCCTGCAGGGGGTCCAAGTGAAGTTCCCATAGTGCGTTCGGCCGAACGCACTACTCTCTGCAGAGCCTTCTTGTCCTTGGCAGAGCAATTCCCAAACCATATGGTAATGTTCCCGGACAAGATGCTTTCCACCGCCGCTGCGTGGAAGCACTGGAGGATCCTCGGAGACACTCTGAATTTCCTCAATTGCCTGAGGTGGTAAAGGAGCTGCCTTTCCTTACTCACGAGTGCTGAGGCGTGTGATGCCCATGTCATATTCTCAGCGATGTGGACTCACAGATATTTAAAACAGTTCACCCTATCCACAGGATCCCCATTTATACTCAATGGAGTGTACGTCCTCGGATGATGTGCCCTCCTAAAGTCCATGATCAGCTCCTTCGTTCCAAACCTGGCTCTGTAGCGCTGTAAAGCAGCAAATCTACCACTGTGCCACAGTTCTTTGCTGTTGAACTGTTTAACAATAGAAGGATATTTGCGACAGGTTGCTTTTCATTCTGATTAACCTCTTCTCTGGTTTTTATTTAAGCATCTACCATTTTGTTTTATTTCCACATTAAGCTGATGTAGCACAGACGGCTCGTGGTGGGGATTATGTTCTCATGTAAAACAACAGGTGCTTCACTCCCTGGTAGTTCAATTATGTTTGATTAAGCGAATGAGTGAATCATGCAGAGCGAAAAAGAGGGTGCGAAGAAAGGTTCCGACCTGAACGTCGCTGATCCATGTACTCCAGAGATGAGGAGACAAGGGACTGCAGATGCTGGTTTACCAAGGAAAGAAATAGAGACTCTCAATGGGTCAGGCAACTTCCTCGGAGAAAATGGATGGGTCAAATTTTTCGTCAAGATTCTTCTCCAATCTGAAGAAGGGTCAAGACCCGAAACGTTACCTATCCATGTTGACTCTGAAGAAGGATCCAAACCCAAAACGTGACCTGTCCATTTTCTCCAGTGAGTCTGAAGAAGGGTCTTGACCTGAAACGTCACCTAGCCATATTCTCCATGGATGCTGCCTGACCCACTGATTTACTTCAGCATTTTGTGTCTGATTCTCCAGAGATGCTGACTGGCCCTCTGAATTATTCCAGCACTTTGTGTCTTTTTAGTTCTTAGTTTAATGTATTGTCACGTGTACTGAGGCACAGTTAAAAGCTTTTTGTTGTGTGCTATCCAGTCAGCAGAAAGACTATTATACATGATTACAATCGAGCCGTCCACAGTGTACAGATACATGATAAAGGGAATAACGTTTAGTGCAATTTAGAGTCCAATAATGTCTCTGATTAAAGATAGTCTGAGGGTCTTCAATGAGGTAGGAACTAGATCAGGACCACTCTCTCATAATTGGTCGGCTGCTCAGTTGCCTGATTGTAGCTGGGAAGAAACTGTCCCTGGATCTGGAGGAGGGCGTTTTCTAGAGAAAAAGAGATCCAGTGGTAATATGATAAATTATCTGATGAGTGTTACATTTGGCCTCTATCAGTGAGCGTAGAAAGGGAAAACTGATCTTACAGCAGTGCGAGGTGCTAGGATGCAGCTGAACATTAAATCAGCCTTCTGGTAAATAGACTGCCGGGCTCTCATTGTCAGGGCACGCGTTGAATAATGCTTGATAAGGTGAAGTATCAAAGGAGAAATGCTGCCTGTGGAGATATCCTCCAACAAAGGTTCTTCACAGTGAGAAAGTGTGGTCAAAAATGATGAGAAGAAGAGAAGAGGAAATGTAATTTTTTTGTGCCCAGGAATAACAGCAGCAGAAGGCAAATTGTTTAAGTTTTTATTACTAAAGCTTTAAGGTATTCACCATATTTATTCACAGCACTCCATCTGTGCCTTGTTCTGCCCCATCCACTACAGCATTATCAGGACATCGGAACTGTGCTGTGAACTTTTATCTGCTCATTCCCATGATTCTAAGTAGCCCTGGGGAGCTAATGTGGAATGGCTTCAATAACTATTCATGTGAACACTATTGTTCTACTCAAAGAGCCAGTGTGAATTGCAGTCTTAGATTATCTTTCAGCATTTCCCTCTCAACCTATTTACAGTTATTTTATTTTCCTGCTGCACAATAACGTCACTTCCAACATCCATCAGAAGCCCTTGTGTGGTGTCCATTCCCTGAGCAGTTCTGAGCAGTTTTATTAGAACTCGTTATTCAAAAACATTGCTTTCAAATGTGGAGATACAGCGCGGAAAAGGTCCATTCGGCCCACCGTGTCCACGCTGACCAGCGATCACCCCGTACACTAGCGCTATCCTACACACTAGGGATAAGTTACAATTTTACCAAAGCCAATTAACCTGTAAACCTGTACGTCTTTGGAGTTTGGGAGGAAACCGGAGAAGATCCACGCTGTGAAAGGGAGAACGTACAAACTCTGTACAGACAGCACCGGTAGTCAGGGTTGAACCTGTAAGGCAGCAACTCTATCACAGCACGACTCTATCCCACCCCGAGGGAAGCTAGGAAGTAATCCAACAGCTGAACTTTACAGGGATGTCGAGCACAAAGCATTTAATGATTTCCTGATTGAAAGATACAGCATTGAAGCGGACCCTTCGGTGAACCAGGTGACGATGACACAGGGCCAATTAACCCGCCCGTCTTTGGGATGTGTGAGGAAACCAGAGAACCCAGAGGAAACCCACGCGGTCACAGGGACAACGTGCAAACTCCGTACAGACAACACCTGTGGTCAGGATTGAACCCGGGTCTCTGGCGTTGTGAAGCAGCCGCTGTCCAGCTGTGCCAATGTGCCACCCTACGTCACCGAGTCGTTCATTCATTCTTTTCCTTTTGTTTTCCCAACAAGTGTGATTTTAAAATGACATCTGCTATCTGAAGCAAGAGGTGGCAGTGATTTCTGTGCCCCCAAAGCAGGTGCTGTTGATCTGCCCTGCAGTCATCTGCTGTCTCTGACTGACAGCAATCAATTACAGTTTTCCTATCAAGCCCTTACCGCACAGATCATAAGCAATGTTCATTGACCTCTGCAAATGCTCCACATCGCATGAAGGCTGAGGGAGATGGATGGTATGTTGTATCTTGTCATCGTGAAATCAAATATCCTCTTTTGGCTTCTGCAGCGAGAAAAATCTTGGTTCTCCTCTGCTTCCGAAAGGCAACAGACATACGTTCATTTGAATGGGTGACTGTGATGAGTTATATTTCACCTCTAGGCAGTCCACGATCGCTCAGTTCCAGATTATGAAGTTCGGCATGCTTGAGAGTACAACTTGACAAAAACATTTAAACACAATGGGGGCTTCAAAAGAAGGGTCCCGACCTGAAGCCCTTTCTCTAGAGATGCTGCCTGACTCGCTGAGTTACTCCGGCACTTTGTGTCTATCTTTGGTATAAACCAGCATGTGCAGTTCTGTGACCATCGCATAGACCAGCCTCCCCACCATTGACTCCATCTACACTCGTTGATTCTGGAATGCAGTCAGCTTAGTCAAGGACTACTCACACTGTGGTTATTCATTCTTCCTGCCTCTCCTGTAGGGTAGAAGATACACAAGCTTGAAAGCGTGGAACGCCAGGCTTCTTCCCCACTGTTAACACTCCACTGAACTAGGGTGTAGTCCCGATCTTCTAACCTGTCTCCTTGTGTGTGATTTGATTGTCCTCATATGTAATATGATTTGACTGGAAAGATTGCAAACAAAAGCTTTTCACTGTATCACAGTAGACATGACAGTAATAAACAATACCAATATTTATTTACCCAATCAGTCAAACTGCATAGTCAGGTGAAATTTCTATTCTTATCTTAATCTGGAACAAAAGGCGCAAAGTGCTGGAATAACTCTGCTTCAGGAGGCATCTTTGGAGAACATGGATCGGTGAGGTTTCGGGTCGGGAACCTTTGTCCTTGTGTGTAAATCTGCATCATCTACATTAAGGTTCTTATAGTGCTTTTAATATTCTACTCCAGGATCTGATACCAATTTCTCAGTAGATAGAAGCGATCCTTTGCATGTCCCATCAGTACTGGTGTATGTGCCTTTCTTCCAGAATCTTATCAATCTTCCAGTTTGTTACATTGGGTTAAATCTAATGATCATCCAACTTGCTGCTATCTCTTTATTTCGCACATCCACTCCTCAACACTCTTGTCTCCGAATCAAAGCTTGACTTTTGTCCTGCTTTAGCACAGGTGTGGTTGCAACCATTATCCATGCATTCACGCCCTCACAACCTCCCTCCTGAAACAGTGAGAGTCAAAGAGCCATACAGCATGGAAACCGGCCCTTTGCCCCAACTTATCCAAGATGCCCCATCCATACTAGTCCCATACAATACGATACAAAATGATAGAACTTTATTCATCCCAGGAGAGATATTGGTCATAAAACACAACAAGATACATGAAACTAAAGGGACGAGCGGAATGTCCAGGATCGGGGATGTGCAAAGCGGGGGTGGGGAGTTAGTCTACCCCATGACAGAAGGGGGAGGAGTTGTACAGTTTGATAGACACAGGGGAAAAGGATCTCCTGTGGTGTTCTGTGCTGCATCTTGGTGGGACCAGCCTGTTTCTCAGATTGACCAGTGTGTCATTGGGGGGAAGGGGGGGGGGGGAAGCTGCATTGTCCATCTGCCTGCGTTTGGCACAAATTCCTCTAAACCTCTCCTGCTCAAATATATTTAAAATGCGGTTCTAGTACCTACCTCCGTCAGCTTGTGCCATATACCAACCTGTGCCATATACCAACCTGTGCCATAAACCCACCTGTGCCATAGACCCACCCTCTGTGTGAAAAACCTGCTGTTTGGGTTTCTATTAAAACCTTTTTCCTCTCACCTTGAGCCTGTGTCTTCTGGTTCTTGATTCCCCTACTCTGGCTAAAATACTCTGTGCATTCACCTGATCTATTCCCCTCATGATTATATACATGATCATCCCTCAGACTCCTGGAATAAACTCCAAGGAATACAGTCCGTACCTGGCCAACCTTTCCCTATAGCTCAGACCCTCGATTCCCGGCAACAGTTCCCACATTTCCTTCCTTCCTGACCCTTTATCAAACTTGATCTTCAGAATAGAGACACAAAAAATCTACACCCAAAATGTCACTTATTCCTTTTCTCCGGAGATGATGTCCGACCCACTGTTACTCCAGCTTTCTGTGTCTATATTCAGTTTAAACCAGTTTCTGCAGTTCCTTCCTACACATTCAAACTTCAGCATAGTTGAGCTGTTCCATTCATGGCGCCCAAGAAAATAAAAGTTACCATTCATATCGTTCAATGGCCAAACTACGTTTTATTTCACCAAACTTCACATCTTCCCCTGATCACACGTTTGGTATCGATATTGGTTTAACGTTGTCACTTGTACAAAGGTGCAGTGAAAAGCTTTTGTGTGCTATCCAATTAAATCAGATCATACTATACATGAGTGCATTCAAGCCATTCACAAGTACAACAGATAGTGCAATAAAGAGACAAATATCAGAATGCAAAATAGTTTTGCAGCATCGTACCATTATTGTCCCAGAGAAAAAGTGCAATGAGGTAGGTTGGAAGATCAAGCCTGCTCCCCAACATGGGAGGATTGTTCAGTCGTCTGATAGCAGCAGGGAAGAGAGTCTGGTAGTATGTGCTATCAAGCTTCTGTATCTTCTGCCTGATGGGTAAGGGGAGAAGAAGAGGGAATGACCACAACGGGCAAGGTCCTTCATTATCTTGGCTGCTTCCTTCAGGCAGTCTGCCTGTTTTTCATTCATTTCCTTATTTCTTGCCTTAAAAAGAATCCTCAAAAACATTATCCTTGATGAACCTTATAGTGACGTTTATCCACATAAGACATGAGAGCTGAATTAAGCCATTCAGCATATCGAGTCTGCTCCACCATGCAATCTTGGCTGTTCGATTGTTCACTTTCAACCCCATTCTCCTGCCTTCTCCCCGTAAACTGACGTGCTAGTTGCAGATAGAGGTCCAAACAAGGCAGATCATTGTAAGTGGGCAGCCAGATTTATATTCATCTTATTCTGCTTTGACTGTGGACCACAGAAGATGGATCTGTCAGAGGTTCTTCATTGCTTCCTCGGGCTAAAGAAGGGTCCTGACTCAAAGCATTGCATGTCCATTCTCTCTACAGATGCTGTCTGACCCGCTGAGTTCATCTAGAATTTGCGTTGAGCTCAGGACCCCAGCATCTGCATCTCTAACCTTCCTCTTTCACCTTCAGTGACGATGTTCCCATCGAGAGGAGACCAGTGGCACAGTGGTGCAGCGGTAGAGTTGCTGCCTCACAGCGCCAGAACTCGATCCTGACTACGGGTGCTGTCTGTACGGAATTTGTACGTTCTCCCCGTAACAGCCCGGGTTTTGTCCGGGTGCTCCTGTTTCCTCCCACACTCCTAAGACAGACAGGTTT
Source organism: Leucoraja erinaceus (assembly GCF_028641065.1). NCBI lineage: Eukaryota > Metazoa > Chordata > Chondrichthyes > Rajiformes > Rajidae > Leucoraja > Leucoraja erinaceus. The sequence continues at coordinate 28,716,874 of NC_073399.1, read as the reverse complement.
GTAAGTTAATGGTCTTTGGTAAAAAATAAACGTGAATTGTCCCTAGTATGTTGGATAGTGTTAGTGTACAGGGATCACTGTTCAGCACTGACTAGATGGGCTGAAAGGCCTGTGTCTGCACTGTTCCTCTCAACTAAACTAAACTAAGAAATGCCTGCGCTGATAGAGTTTCAAAGTGCACCGACTCTTTTATTTCAAACATGGTGCAGTCAAAACTAATCACTCAGAGTTTCTCTCTACGCGCTTGAAATTCAGGGATGGTGGTTTATTTTCACTGAATGCATTGATTTCATCATAGTAAAGTTAATGACCCAAGTCGCCAACAAAAGGCTTGGTCTGCATTTCAAGGGATGTACGCTTTATTTCCATCACATTTAATTAATTTTCTGCCCAATCTTTTTTAATAAACACCTTTGACTTTGTGAAGCATCAGGAGAAAGGGGTCAAAAGGTCTTCCCATTACAAAGAAGAGCAAGACTTGAAAGAATAATTAGAGCATGCTTCAACACAATTAAAAGAAAAGGACTTGACTGATTCTGTAATGCTTTTCATTAAGAGAGTTAAGAAAGACTTCATTACTCGAACTTCGCCACGTTGGGCCGAGCTTTGATTTTGTTTCTCTTGACATCTAAGTGAGAATTTCAATCACAGCTCTGCTTTCTGGGAAGAGACAGTAGCCAGAAGAGCAAGCTGGTGTCCTGAAGATCAAAGGTTTACTGATAACTTCCATGCACAGAGAGGAACTGGTAAAAGAGAAGGAATCTCACGCACCTGACCTGACCACAATTGATCCCAGGACCCTGCACCAGAGAATGTAAAAAGTATCCGAGCTTCTTATTCTGGTGAGCCATGTTGGGAAATATATGTGAGGTACATGAAACTGGCCCGGTTGGTGTTGGAGATGACACAGAGTGCTGGAGTAACTCAGTAGGTCAGGCAGGATCTCAGGAGAACATGGATAGGTGACATTTTGGGTCGGGACCTTTCTTTAGACTGATTGTGTGGGGGGCGAGTGATGGAAAGAAAGCTAGAAGAGAGGAGGGACAGGACAAAGCCTGGCAGGTAATTGACCAACACAGGTGAGGAAGGTGATTTGGTGGGCAGATGGTTGGACTAAGGCCAGAGAAAAAAATGACAGAAGGTGTGAGACAAAAGGATTGAAGGGTTGTGAATTGTGAAGCTGGAGAAAGGAATGTTGGTGGAAGAGGAGGTGGAGGGGAGAAATGGGTGCGTGTCCAGTTGGGGCAAAGGGGAGAATTGGGGGAAAGAATGGGGGGGCTTTAAGTAGTTATCTAAAATTGGAGAATGTAATGTTCGTACCACTGGGTTGTATGCTACCCAAGTAGAATATGAGGTGTTGTTCCTCCTGTTTGCATGTGACCTCGCTCTGGCAATGGAGGAGATAGACCAGATGGTACTAGTAATGCTTTTGGTCTATTCTTGTCGTGTGTACCAAGATACAGTGAATGGGTTTTGTTTGCACACAGATCATATTATCCATGAGTACAATAAAGGCACAAGCACAACAGGCAGCGCAACGAGAAAAATACCAGAGTGCGGCATATAATGAGGTGCAGCATTGCAGCATCACAGGAACGAAGGAATGTGTAATGTTGCGGGTCGAGAACCTTCTTCGTACCCAAAAGGTCACCCATTCCTTTTCTCCAGAGATGCTGCCTGTCCCGCTGAGTTACTCCAGGATTTTGTGTCTATCTTTGGTCTAAACCAGCATCTGCAGTTCCTTCCTACACATTGTTGTGTTTCTGCTGGAGGGAAAAGGTCTCATCTGTCACTGGAAGAGTTTGCTTGAGGTGTGGTACAGCCCATTAGGAGCTGGCGGCAGGGAATCGCATCTGTGGGACCAATGTTCGAGGGATTCAGGATCAGTTCCTGTGGATTGGAGGGTAGCTAATGTTATCCCATTTTTCAAGAAAGGATGTGACAAGTAAAATGGATGAAGGAGGGGACCTTATAGAAACATATAAAATTATAAAGGACTGGACAAGCTAGATGCAGGAAAAATGTTCTCAGGGCTGCAGTCTAAGATTAAAGGGGAGACCATTTAAAACTGGGATGAGAAAAAACGTTTTCACCCAGAGAGTTGTGAATTTGTGGAATTCTCTGCCACAGAAGGCTGAGGAGGCCAATTTACTGGATGAATTTAAAAGAGAGTTAGATGGAGCTCTTGGGGCTAGCGGAACGAAGAGGTATGGGGAGAAGGCAGGCACAGGTTACTGACTGGGGATGATCAGCCATGATCACAATGAATGGTGGTGCTGGGTTTAAGAGTCAAATGGCCTCCTCCTGCACCTATTTTCTATGTTTCTATAATCCCTGGCAGCAGCAAGAACCTGCACCGAGGAACACTGCGGTGGAGGGAACACCAACACCTGACAATACTTCTCTCTTAACCTCACCATTGAGAAATCATAGGTTTTGCACGTCTTCGAGAAAGGAGACAGGCGACTCTTTTGACTGTTTTAATGTAATTTAAACTTTGCAATGACATTTCAAGTCCAAAATGTTTATGTGCAGTAAATCTACAGATGACAATGCAGCATTTGCAGAAATAATGAGTTAGCAAGTGCCATTTATGTATCACTAGACCAGGTGGGACCCGTTGGGTAACACGCGGTTACGGGGCGGGGGCAGCCTGCGGCGTCCGTCACACACACACTAACCACCCCCTACACACACAGGGGGGGGGAGGGGGGGGGGAGGGAGGGGGTGAGGGGCAGTGGGGGGAGAGGGGGAGGGTGTGTGGGGGGAGAGGGAGCGAGAGGAGGGGTAGGGGGGAGGGGGGGAAGGGGGGGAGGGAGAGAGAGGGGGGGAGGGGGGAGAGGGGGGGAGAGAGTAGGGAGCGGAGGGAGAGGATGGGGAGGGGTGGAAAGGGGGGGGGTGGAGGGGGGAGGAGAGGGAGGGAGAAGAGAGGGGAGGGAGAGGAGCGGGGGGGGTAGAGGGGGAGGGGGAGAGGAGGAGGGGGAGGTGGGGAGCGGGCGGAGTGAGCGGGCTGCTAAAAGCGAGTGGGATGCGAAAAGCGAGTGGGCTGCGAGCGAGCAGGCGATGTCACTCACAGCGCGTGAACACAACGTCTAGTCATTGTGATGTCATCACGTCATCAGCCAAAGCCAGATGAATTTCTAAGTTATTTGACATTTTTGAACATTTTGATTAATAACCTTGAGAAATAATGCATGAATCTTTCAGATAAAGCAATTTTTTTTTCTTCACGGGATAAATCTCCACAGGAATATGTAAAAATGTTAATATAAGAGCATCATTTATTTTGAGCAGTATGATTTTACACACACACACACACACACACACACACACACACACACACACACACACACACACACACACACACACACACACACACACACACACACACACACACACACACACATCCATCCCAGATCAGAGTTTTATAAATAAAATAGACTAAGTGGGACCCGTTGGGTCCCATGTTCACACGGGAGGGCTGGTCCCCTAACGCAATATATCCACCTCTCCACCAATTCCAATATGGGGGAGGGGGGGGGCTTTCTGGAGCGCTAGTATGGGTGTTGTGGGCTAAAGGGACTGGTTTCCAGAGGGCTAGTATGGACATTGTGGGCCAAATGTATTGTTGGGGTGGCAGTTCAGTCACTCAAGCCTGATGCGCTGGCAGCTCACTCACTCATGGCTGGTGCGTTGGCAGTTGACTCACGGCTATTCTTTGAAATTCCATTTCAAGCAGGGTGCAAGGCCACCAAATTCAAGTGCAGTTTCATACCATTTCAAGCCGGGTAAAGGTCACCAAATTCAAATGCAGTTTCATACCATTTCAAACAGGGTGATACCATACCATTTCAAGCAGGGTGATACGACCATAAAATCACCATAAAACCACACAAAACACCACATTTTCATTTTCAAACCACATTAAGGGCACTCAAAGTCAGTAAAACCGCACTCACAGTTTAGTATACATGTGTTCAGTGTTATTCACAGTTCAGACTGAGAGACGTGACCCTCTCGCTCCCCTATCTTGCAGAGACTGACTGAGGCACTCAACACTTCCGTGTTTGATAGTCCCTCTGGAAGGGATGTGTCCTTCAAGAGAGAGAATCTCAACATTTTTTAAACACTAATAACTCTTTTATTTGTCATCCATGGGAAAAATCCTCGTCCTGCACAGCGGAGGGGGACTCTGAGTAAGATGGCCAAAAATCACAGCCGTAAGTGGCAGGTTTTTTCTAAAATCAATATACAGAACAACAGGAAGTGGTCAAGATCAGACTTTTAGTAATATCGATATAAAGATATAAAGATCTGATAAACAACATCCTTGGTTAAAGCTGGAGCGTGAATAAGGGTTTTTAGTTATAATATCTATCCATAGTTCTATCTACGTGAAGCATATCTGTACACGGCGCGATTGTAACCATGTATTGCCTTTCCGCTGACTAGTTAGCACCCGACAACAGCTGTTCACTCTACCTCGCCCAGTACACATAATAATAAACTTAACTCAAACTCAGACTCGATTTCTGTTTAGTTTGCATGTTGATATTCTGCATTGTCTGCTTGTCACAGTAAAAAGGCATTTGTACTGGGTCTCGGAATTTATCTTGTAGAAGACACCGCCATAAAATTTATTAGTCTGGTGTCACTGTATAAATTAGAGTCAAATCCTCATTGAAAATAATCATGCTTAATTAATTGCCTCTGTGCATGCGTTATTATCTTCCCCTTTACAATAATTGGGGCAGGATTTTGATGAGTGACCAAAAAAAAATCTCATCTGACTTTCCTGGGCGTCATGTTTGTGTTTTTTTTTCTATGTAAAACTTTCAATAACATAGCAAGTAAAATGGATGAAGGAGAGCCTGTGGATGTGGTGTATCTGGATTTTCAGATAGCTGATAAGGTTCCACACAGGAGATTAGTGGGAAAAATTAGAGAACATGGTATTGGCTGTACGGCATTGACATGGATAGAGAATTGGTTGGCAGACAGGAAACAAAGAGTAGAAATAAACGTGACAATAGACAATAGGTGCAGGAGTAGGCCATTCGGCCCTTCGAGCCAGTACCGCCATTCAATGTGATCATGGCTGATCATTCACAATCAGTACCCCGTCCCTGCCTTCTCCCCAAATCCCCCGACCGCTATCTTTAAAAGCCCTATCTAGGTCTCTCTTGAAAGTATCCAGAGGACCAGCCTCCACCACCCTCTGAGGCAGAGAATTCCACAGGCTCACAACTCTTTGTGTGAAAAAGTGTTTCGTCATTTCCGTTGTAAATGGCTTACCCCTTATTCTTAAACTGTGGCCCCTGGTTCTTGACTCCCCCAACATCGGGAACATGTTTCCTGCCTCTAGCGTGTCCAAATCCTTAGTAATCTTATATGTTTCAAAAATATATCCTCTCATCCTTCTAAATTCCAGAGTGTATTCCAGGGCCCTGGTGAGACCACATCTGGAGTATTGTGTGTAGTTTTGGTCTCCTAATTTGAGGAAGGACGTCCTTACTATTGAGGCAGTGCAGCGTAGGCTCACCATTTTGATCCCTGGGATGGCGGGGCTGTCATAGGAGGAAAGATTGAAAAGACTGGGCTTGTATTCACTGGAGTTTAGAAGGATGAGAGGGTATCTTATAGAAACATTAAATTATAAAAGGACTGTTCAAGCTAGATGGAGGAAAAATGTCCCCATTGTTGGGGGAGTCCAGAACCAGCGGCCACAGTCTAAGAATAGAGGGGAGGGCCATTTAAAACTGAGACGAGAAAAAACATTTTTACCCAGAGAGTTGTGAATTTGTGGAATTCTCTGCCGCAGAAGGCAATAGAGGCCAATTCACTGGAGTTATATAAAGCTCTAGGGGCTAGTGGAATCATGGGACATGGGGAGAAGGCAGGCATGGGTTACTGATTGTAGATGATCAGCCATGATCACAAAGAATGGCGGTCGGTGCTGGCTTGAAGGTCCAAATGGCCTCCTCCTGCACCTATTGTCTATGTTTCTCTGTAATACGATTGCCTGTAAGCAGGGATTGGACAAGGGTTAGTGGGCGGATTTAAAGAGAAAGATTACATGTCTGAAATGTTTCGGGTATTCAGTCCCTTGTCGATGTGATGCTATGAATCCTACGGTCTCAAAATCAATGGTGTCAGTAAGTGAGCCTCATGCTGATTAGAATCAGGGTATCACAATGAAGGTAGAGCGAGACTTATCAGACAGGAGCCATTATCTCTTACATTAATGCAGAGAAATTATTGATTCCTTCTAAACCATGGCCAGCACTTCACACGGGCATCTCCAGTAACACTCTTAAACCTTAATAACTTTGTTTTTAAGAACAATTTAAAAACAGCTTCGGCAACACTGCTCTGCTTTGGTGATGTTGATTCTTTTTGATGTACTGCATTCTGGACCTGAATTGGTAACCGTGCCTGCCATATTTAATAGGACATTACATGCAAAATGTTAGAGAAGCTACACAACTCAGAAGTAGAAACAAGGCGTTGGTGAGACGGCATTTAGAGCATTGTGTTCCGTTCTGGGCACCATGTTGCAGGAAAGATGTTCTCAAATTAGAAAGGGTGCAGAGAAGATTTACGAGGATGTTGCCACTACTCGAGGGCCTGATCCATAGGGAGTAGTTGATTCGGCTAGCACTACATTCCTTGTCGTGCAGGAGGGGTAATCTTATGGAGGTGTATAAAATAATGAGGGGAATAGATCGGCTAGATGCACCAAGCCTCTTGCCCAGAGTAGGTGAATCGAGGACCAGAGGACATTGGGGGAAGTAGGCAGAATAGATTTAATAGGAATCTAAGGGGTGATTTTTTCATACAAAGGGTGGTGGGTGTTTGGAATGAGCTGCCAGCTGAGGAGGGGATACTGCAACATTTAAGAAACAATTAAACAGGTACATGGATAGGACAGGTTTTGAGGAATATGGGCCAAACGCAGGCAGGTAGGACTAGTGTAGATGGGGCATGTTAGCCGGTGTGGTCAAGTTGGGCCGTAGGGCCTGTTTCCACACTATCACTCTATGACTCAGAACTCAGACGAAGCTTCTTGCTGACTAGTTAATGGCACAGTATTACCCCTGCACTGATACCTTTCAATGGCTGGAGTGCACTGTACTTCTGACTCCTAATGTGAAGGGCCTTTCCCACTATCGCGACTTTTCAGCGACTGTTTTCGACCTTCAAGCTCGAGGGCACTCGCCTGAAAAACCTCGCGCTGGATCGACCGTCAGCGATGAAACCGCGAGCCGGATCAACCGTCTGCACACACACGAACACACACACACACACACACACACACACACACACACACACACACACACACACACACACACACACACACACACACACACACACACACACACACAAACACATCGCAAAGGCGGGGGCCGGGGAAAGGGGGGGAGCACTGTCTGAAATTCACACCCGCGATGAACAGGAAGGTAAAAGACGGTTGGCACATTAATGGTAAGTCCTTTAGAGAGCATGGGGGGGGGGGGGGGGGGGGGGGGGAGAGAAGAGGGGAGAGGGGGGAAAAGGGGAGGGGGAGAAGGAGTGGAGACACTTTTAAGAAGCCAGACAACTTTTAATAAAGTTTAGTGGGCATTCAGCATTACCGGTGAGTTTATTACATAGAAACATAGAAACATAGAAATAGGTGCAGGAGTAGGCCATTCGGCCCTTCGAGCCTGCACCGCCATTCAATATGATCATGGCTGATCATCCAACTCAGTATCCCGTACCTGCCCTCTCTCCATACCCCCTGATCCCTTTAGCCACAAGGGCCACATTAACTCCCTCTTAAATATAGCCAATGAACTGGCCTCAACTACCCTCTGTGGCAGAGAGTTCCAGAGATTCACCACTGTCTGTGTGAAAAAAGTTCTTCTCATCTCGGTTTTAAAGGATTTCCCCTTTATCCTTAAGCTGTGACCCCTTGTCCTGGACTTCCCTAACATCGGGAACAATCTTCCTGCATCTAGCCTGTCCAACCCCTTAAGAATTTTGTAACTTTGTATAAGATCCCCTCTCAATCTTCTAAATTCTAGAGAGTATAAACCAAGTCTATCCAGTCTTTCTTCACAAGACAGTCCTGACATCCCAGGAATCAGTCTGGTGAACCGTCTCTGCACTCCCTCTATGGCAATAATGTCCTTCCTCAGATTTGGAGACCAAAACTGTACGCAATACTCCAGGTGTGGTCTCACCAAGACCCTGTACAACTGCAGTAGAACCTCCCTGCTCCTATACTCAAATCCTTTTGCAATGAAAGCTAACATACCATTCGCTTTCTTTACTGCCTGCTGCACCTGCATGCCTACCTTCAATGACTGGTGTACCATGACACCCAGGTCTCGCTGCATCTCCCCCTTTCCCCAATCGGCTACCTTTTTTTTCTCACCGATCTTTACCTACGATAGCATTACGACCTACTATGACCTACCTCAACTAAACCAATGAGTAAAGAAATATTGATTTATTCCATGGCGACCTTTTTTTACTCGCATGCATTTTTCAGCATGTTGAAAAAAATGCCGCGATCTAGCTGAGGCCTCGAGTACGCGGGGACTACTCTTGAACATGAAGGAGAGTTACAAAGACCTCCTAGGACCTCGTGTCAACCATGAGTATGAGTCGAGGGCAAACTCTTCAAAACTCACGAATTAGGTCGCCGCAGTGGGACAGGACCTTTACTGTGGCCATGTCCTTATCTGTAAATGGATCTCAGCTGATCTTCCATTATCATCTTTGTTTCAATCTGGTACTGAATCTAGCAAACAGCTTTTACCAACTCGAAGTTTGGACATTTTGATTTGGATTAAAGACTTTAATCTCAAATATACACACATATAGCTGATAACAAACTTATTCTGCACTTTAAATTTTTTTTGGATCATTGGAATGAAATCCATTCTGGGAAGAGATGAGGAAACATAAGTCACATCTACTCGGAAAAGGATCGGAAAGTTGCGTGCTTGCTTTCTGGTTTTGAAGATATAGGTTTGAAAGATTTTTCACTTTTCCATCAAAGTTAAGCATAGTAGATGTTTGTAAGGTGATTATCAATGGTAAAAACATAAACACATGAGGGATTCCATTACAGAAAGGAATTCCCTGTAATGGATGCCCTCGTGTGTTCCATGTTCAGCAAATTGTTTTATTTGAGTTGCTGAGGCCATATTTGGAGCACTTTCAGTTTTACTCACCCTGCTATAGGAAGGATGTCATTAAGCTGGGAAGACTGCAGAGAAGATTTATGATGACTTTGCCAGGACTCAAAGGGACTGAGCTATAGGGAGAGGTTGGGCAGGCTGGGACTCTATTCCTTGGAGCTCAGGAGGGTGGGGTGATGTTATTGAGGTGTACGAAATCATGAGAGAAATAGATAGGATGAATGCACAGAGTGTTTTACCATGGGTAGGGGAATCAGGGGAATCAGAACCAGTGGACAGGTTTACAATAAGAGGAGAAAGATTTAGTAGGAATCTCAGAGGCAACTTTTTGACAGAGGCTGGTGGGTATATGGAACAAGCTGCCAGAGGAGGTGGTTGAGGCAGGTGCTATAACTGCATTTAAAAGACATTTGACAGGAAGATGGATAGGGAAGGTTTGGAGGGATATGGGCCAAATGTGGGTAAATGGGACTTGCTTAAATGCGGCACCTTGGTCTTTGTAACTCTCAGTCTGTTTGAAGCATCAATATGGATACTGTTCCCCCACAAAAACAGTCCTGTCTGTGCCATACTGTGAATAAAAAGTAAAGCTTGAGACACCAAACAACTTGACAGCTGGAAAATATAATTTAGATCGGCAGGTAGACAAAAAAGCTGGAGAAACTCAGCGGGTGAGGCAGCATCTCTGGAGATCGAAGGTAAACAAAAAAGCTGGAGAAACTGCAGCTGCATCCAACATCTGCAGTTCTTTCTTAAACATTTAGATCTGCAGTGTGTAGGAAGGAACTGCAGATGCTGGTTAATACCAAATATAGACACAAAGTGCTGGAGTAACTCATTGGGTCAGGCAGCATCTCTGGAGAAAAGATTAAGGGGACGCTTCGGGCCGGAAGCCTTTTTCAGACTGAAAGATAGAGAAGGCCAGGAAAAAACAGGGTCGGCAACAGGCGACCTCAGGGAGGGTGGAGTCCATAACGGCCCATTGTTAGCTGGGGGAGGTGTGCTAACCAAAGATCTTAGCCGCACTATGATCTTTGGTGCTTACGACATGGGTGCAAGGATATGAAGAGTGAAACAAGTAGGACAATGGGGAACGAGTAGGACAACGGCTGGGGGAGGGGGAGGGGAGGGGGGGGGGGGGGAGGCGGAGGAGGGGGGAGGGGGAGGGGATGGTGGAAAAGGAATGTAGGAATTAATTGAAATGATAGTTTCAGAAGTTCAGCATCTGATTGACTGCATTCTAATATCTGCAGTTTGGCTACAGAGCATTGCAACATTGAACCTGTTATCTGAAGCATTTCCTAACAAAGACCTGACTCATTTATTTTGGAAGCAAGACACATTAGCTGAAGTAATACTTGCATGATCAATGAAGCTATGTACCGAACGTTTAGCATATTTTTGATAGAACATCCAATTTCATTTGCTTGGGACATACATGGGTGACAATAAGATCACGAGGCTTTGCTTGAGAAGCATTATTTTTCTTTAAAAAAAACCTCTTAAGTCTTAATTTACTTGGAAACCACCTGCCGAGCACCAACCGTCCGAACTTCTCCCAAGTTGCTGTTGCCTCTCAAATATCTAAAGATACTGTCCACCTTTCTCAGAACTTCTGTCTTTGAATTCCTCTGGTCAGGTCTCCAGCCTTTCATTGGACTGAAACAACGCATATCAAAGTCATAAGTGGTCCAGAGATGCTGCCTGACCTGCTGAATTCCTCCAGCACTTTTGTGTTCTGTGCAAGATTCCAGCATCTGCAGTTCCTTGTGTCTAAAGTCATCATTGTAACTGATGCAAAGGTTAACCAACCCCCGTTTTACCTGGTGACTGCATGCACTGTTTGAGTGTGTTGGGTCTACCCTACCTCTCACTCCTTGTGTCCACACTGGTCCACATTGGTTCTACTTTCAAATATCCTGTTACAGTCATAGAATCCACAGCCCCCTTTTCTATAGCTGCAAGCTCATCGCTGTTTTGACCTTAATTCATAAGTTATTTAGTCATAGGAGCAGAAATAGATCATTTGGCCCATTGAGTCTACTCCGCCATTCAATCATGGCTGGTCTACTGCCTTCTCCCCATGGCTCCTTTATTAATCAAGAATCGACCAATCTCCGCCTTAAAAATACCCAATGACCTGGCTTCCACAGCCGTCTGTGCCAATGAATTCCACAGATTCACCACACTCTAACTAAAGAAATTCCTCCTCATCTTTCTAAACGTACGTCCTTTTATTCTGAGGCCATGCCTTCTGATCTTAGACTCTCTCACGTGGAAACATGTTCATTCCCATCCACTCTATCCAGGCCTTTCACTATTCTGTAAATTTCAGTGAGGTCCCCCCCTCACCCTTCTAAACTCCAGCAAATACAGCCCAGAGCCATCAAACGTTCCTCGTACGTTCACCTAATCAGCCCTGGGATCATTCTCATAAACCTCCTCTGGACACTCTGTAACTTCCAGCGATTATCATCTCCAATTTCTCGTGCCTGTGCTTCCTTCACATGTTGGTGAAACCACCATCCTTGGCCTGGTTACTGCACGCACACACACATACTGCACTCACACACTCACACAACACACCATGCACCATACACGCACACACCCTTCTTTCTATACTTTATAAAGTCATACAGGAAGGAAACAATCCCTTTGGACAAAATTATCTATGCCGACCAAGATGCCCCATCCAAGCTGATCCCATTTGCCCGAGTTTGGCCAATATCCCTCCAAACCATTCCTATCCATGTACCTGTCCAACTGTCCTTTTAGTGATGTTATTGAACCTGCCTCAACCACTTTCTCAGGCAGTTTGTTCCATATACCCACCACCATCTGTGTTATTCTCCAACTTGAGATCGCCCAAACCAATGCTGCCTTTCTCCCAGTTTGCACCTTCCTTGTTTGTTCCTCCATTTAGGATCAAAATTATTTACCAGTTGACGGACATCTCTGTTTAAAATTTCTTATCTTGTTTACAGCACCCATCATAATCTTACCCTTCCCGACATTTGGGATTCTCTTCTGCTCGTTGAGCTGTTTCTAACTTCATCACGAATCCTGCTTTCAATTACTGGAACATTGCCCTGGCCTTGTGCTTTTAGTATTCTTTGATCTGGCCCTCTCCACTACTGGAGCCTCCTGTAGGCGTTCCTAACATAACATCACTTTAACTCATGTGTCGAAAGGAACTGCAGATGGTGGTTTATACCAAAGGTAGATGCAAAGTGCAGGAGTAACTCAGCAGGTCAGGCAGCAATGTCATGAGATAAATGTCGGATCTGAAGAAGGGTCCAGGCCCAAAACGTCACCCATCCTTTTTCTCCACAGATGCTGCCTGACCTGCTGAGTTACTCCAGCATTTTGTGTCCATCACTCTACTTCACCTTTTGGTCTTCTGGAGTAGAGTCTTAACAACATGAAAACAGACCCTTTGGCCCTACTCATCCACACATCTAAACCAGTCCCATTTTTTCCGCAATTGCCCAAATTATTATTTTTTCAGTTTTGTTATTATCTTGTGTATCAAAGTAAAACGCTTTGTTTTGCCTGCTATTCTGTCAGATCAGATATACATAAATGCAATCAAGTCAAACTCAAGTACAATAGGTAGAGCAAAGGGGAAGATACAGAGTGCAGAATATAGTTCTCAGCATTGCAGCGCATCAGTTCCATAGACAAAGTCCAATGTCCTCAATGGGGTAGAGGTGAATTGGACAGTACCATAGCTCATGATACTGGCTCATGGCCTTATAAATGGCCCTTGGAAAAAGTGAACATCTAGTGCATATTTTGCGTGGAGAATGGTTAGAATTGAACTGAATGTCAGAGATGTGATGTAGTGGTGTTCTTGTTTGCTTTCTTTGTGTCTGACGTATGTTTAATGAGTCTCTACTATCAGGGAGACCAAAAAATTACCGCTTCTGTTTTCTGAAGATTATTTTCTCACTTTGATGGAAAATGTCTAACTAAAGAGCCTGTAAAACCATTTGTTACAGCAAGGGATTCGTAAGAAGAGAGCAAAGGTTCGCAGCTTTCAACATCTAACGTGCGTTTGTAGCACCATTTCAGGGTCACGCCAATTTAGAAACCAGCTTTGTGGGCAGATAGCAAGGAATTAAGCGATCCACGCCTAATATTGTGCAGCAGACAGCACCGTCACTGTGCCAGTGAGATCATTTGCATTAAATGTCAAAGGTCATTCAATCCATGCAGTTGTAATCATGTCCTTAGTGGCCAGGATTCAAACTCTCCGTTTAAAAAGCATTTTAAGAGAATTTTTACTGTTTATTGCTTTTCCCAACTGCCCACTATTTTACAGTTTGCATTCTTCGTCTTTCAGTTCCTACAGCCATTATACCCGGCGCTGAGACAGGAGAAAAAAGATTTATCCTCGTGTCCATTACCAACAGGGATACAACATTGCCTGTAAATACAGGAAACAAAAAAAAGACACAAATGCTGGAGGAACTCAGCGGGTCAGGCAGCATCTCTGGAGGACATGGATAGGTGACGATTTGTGACGGGACCCTTATTCAGACTGATTGTAGTAAGGGGGGTGGTTGAAAGCTGGGAATAAGAGGTGGGGACAAGACAAAGCCAGGCAACATATAGGTGGTCTGAAAAAGGGTCTCGACCCGAAACTGCACCCATTCCTTCTATCCAGAGATGCTGCCTATCCCGCTGAGTTACTCCAGCATTTTGTGTCTATCTTAAGTGATAGGTGGATACCGGTGAAGGTGGTTTGATTGGCAGATGGGTAGACAAGGACCAAAGATGAACATTTATAAAGCTGTGAGATGAGAATAGGAGAGACTTCGGCCCACCGAGTCCACGCTGACCAGCGATCACCCTTACACTTAAGGGCCTGTACCACGAGCATGCGACAGCATGCGGCAAGCGCGACCTAACGTGGTCGCTTGAGCCATACGGCCTCGCGGGGCCGGTCCCACTTCAATCGCCGGAACCGTATGGAGTTGTGCGGAGCTGGTCCCGACATCGCGCGGGGCTCCGAAAAATTGACCATGTTCAAAAATTCCGCGTGGCAACGGCCTGCCGGCCCGCAGCCACCTCGGCACCGTCGACGCACCGCCTCGACGGGCCATACGCAGCGTCTCTCGACGCCATACGTCACGCGCTAACTTCAGGCGGACTTCGCTCGAACTTCACGTCACTCACTCGACCTCCGCGCGGCCCCCGCTTCCGGTTTGGTCGCGCTTGCCGCATGCAGGTCGCATGCTCGTGGGACAGGCCCTTAACACTATCCAACACACTAGGGGCAATTTCCAATTTATAACCAAGCCAATTAACCTACATACTTTGGAGTGTCGGAGGAAACACATGCGATAACAGGGAGAACGTACAAACTCCATCCACAGATCGCAGACAGCACCCGTAGTCAGGATCGAACCCGGGTCTCTGCAGTGTAAGGCAGCAACTCTACATCTGCGCCTCTGTGCCGCCATGAAAAAAAATTGATAAAAAATATCAAATTGAAGACTTACAGTTTTGTTTGGAAATTCAAGAACTACAAATCAATATTGGGATTCAACTCAAACTTGAACTTACGCACTCAGCCTCAAGTGTTAATAAAATGGTCCCCAAAGAGTTGCAGCTGTTTTCTACACCTCCGAATGAACTGCATGTAATTGAGATTTGGTTGCAATCTAGTTTTTAGGTCAATAGTTTTTTTAAGCAATTTGAATTTAATCAAACTGCACCTCCAAGCCCTGGCTAGCTTGCCGACCTTATCTCCATCTCCTCCAGTAACATATTCTCTTCAGAACCTTCACTGGACTTTATATGTTTGCAGCTTGTGTTGTATATCACACATTTTATTCATTCCACTTTACTCTTTCCCCAATCCATTCACTCCATATCTACAGTCCTCATTATTCTCGTTATTCTCACACCACCACCATTAATCCTCATTAGGCTTGGACTTTATCCCTTGGAGCGCAGGAGGGTGAGTGGTGATTTTATCGAGGTGTATCAATCCATGAGGGGCATAGATAGGGTGAATGTACAGAATCTTTAACCCAGATATTTGGACAGTACATGGATAGGAAAGATTTAGAGGGATATGGGCCAAACGCGGGCAGGTGGGACTTGTCTAGATTAGGATCTTGGTTAGCATGGGCAGGTTGGGCCAAAGGGCCTGTTTCGACGCTGTATGACTATATTTCACACATATATATCTCACTCCTCTTTTCAATCTTTTTTCCACTGCTGGGGAGAGAGGGGCTTCTCTATTCAATCCCACCTCCTCTATTCCAGCTGACAGTTCAAACCATTATGTAGATTGCAAGTCTGTTGACCCCAGTCGCCTTATGAGAGTAATCTTCATTGAACAAATTAGTTTCATAGATTTTTTTGTGCAAACTGGTGTTTCCATTTAATGCGCTCTCTTTATCATTGTTCCACGGCCCCCGAGACCAGAGTGAACGCAAACGCTGAATAGAATTGAACATTTCAAATTGATTTAAACAATTTATTTCTATTGCATAGCCTTTGAAGTGATCAGATAAAGTTATGATTTTGTAATAATATCAATAAAGCACAATCACCACCGTGGCGAGAAAAAATAGTCTGTCTAAAGAAAACTAGTCTGGAGGAAATGATTCACAGATACAAATGAGAAAAGGCCCCAATTAGGAGTTTCTTCATATTGTGTTGCTCCCATTAGAGGGACATGATGTGATCAAAGACATACTGTAGATCAGTGATTCCCAACCTGGGGCCAAGGCAAATTTCAGGGGGACCACAGTTTTTTGGGGGGATTTAGGGGGCCACAGGTTCAATGAAGGGGCCACAGAGCTACCACCCTGTTACCTCCTAAATTTCAGTTCTAATACATTTAAATCTATGTAGTTGAAATATATTTTTAATGTATGATTATAAATGGTTGTTTTATTGAACCCACAAAATATTTTTGATGTTTGCGGAATAGAATAAAAGAGTATATTTGTGCAATTAATAGACACCGATATTTTTATGGAAGGTATTATGATATTGAAGTACTTTTTTCCGCTAATAATGTTAGGGGGGGCCACAGAAAAATTAAAAGATCCCAAGGGGGCCATGAGTTAAAAAAAGGTTGGGAACCATTGCTGTAGACGATAGAACAGTAGCACGACAGGCCCTTCAGTCCACGATGTCTGTGCCCAGCATGATGCCGAGGTAAACCATTCGCTACCTGCACATGATCGATATCCTTCCATTCCCTACATATCCATGTGCCTATCTAAAAGCCTCTTAAACGCCACTATTATATCCGCTTCCACCATCAGCACGTTGCAGGCCCCCACCACCATCTGTGTAAACAAACTTGCCCCACACATCTTTAAACTTTGCCCCTCCCTCCTTAAAGATGAGCCCTCTAGTATTTGACATTTCCACCCTGCAAAGAAGGTTGTGGCTGTCTACTCTATCTATCCCTCTATCATCATTTTATACACCTATCGAGTCTCCCAACAGATAAACGACTCAAGTCAGTCTAACCTTCCCCTATAGCTAATGCCCTCTCAATAATACCCACTAACCCAGGCAGTATTCTGGTAAATACCTTCTACACCCTCTCCAAAGCCTTTACGTTCTTCCTGCATTGGATCGACCAGAACTGCATGCAATGCTCCAATTATGGTCTGAGAGCATCAATAGGACACAAAGTGCTGGAGTAACTCAGTGGGTCAGGCAGCACCTCTGGAGAAAAAGGGTGTGACATTTCGGGTCGGGACCCTTCTTCAAATGTAATATCATGCTTGCTTTCATTGATCAGGGCATTGAGTATAAGATTCAGGAAGTAATAATTCAGCTTTATAAGATTCTGCTCAGGCTGCTTTAGGAATATTGCATACAGTTCTAGTCGCTCCATTATAAGCAGGATGTGGAGGCTTTGGATAGGTGACATTTTGGGGTCGAGACCCTTCAGGCCATCCACAGATGCTGCCTGACTTACTGCGTTACTCCGGCACTTTGTGTCACCTATTAAACAGCATTTGTTTCTGCATCTTATAGAGCTGAATCATGACTCTTACACTCAATGCAGCTAAAGACTTGGCATGAACAGCAGATTCCATTTACTGGCTTGCATTTTTCCGACTTTTTACAGAAAACATGACCAGCCGTTAACCGGGCTGCAATCTCAGGTGGTTCTCTCACCCTTCATTGAAACCAAATGTCAATGGGGTGCAGTTCAATGAGCAAGAAAGGACTTCTAAGACCACTTTTTTGACTGCTGTAAGCAAGTAGCTGATGCATGTCCAAGATGCAAAAATTGGCTTGTTAATCTTCCTTTAATCTGCATGAACAGTGCATTATCACATCAACCTTTCATATTCAAGGTCGAATCCAGCTCCAGCAGGATGAAGAGTTTAAAATGTTTCCCGTATCAACGTTAGATAGTTTAATTTATTACTGCCACATGTTTGTGCAGTGAAAAGATGTTTTAGTTGCGGAAAGACTATACAGTGTACAGGTGTAGGATAAAGGGACTAATGCAAGATAAAGTTCAATAAAGCCCATTTAAAGGTAGTCCGAGGGTCTCCCATGAGGTCGATGGGAGGTCAGGACCGCTCTTCAGTTGGCGATAGGATGGTTTAGTTGCCTGCTAATAGCTGGGAAGAAACTGTTCCTGAAACCTCTGAACCTCTTGCCTGGTGGGAGCGGGAAGATCAGTATTGAGACTCGTTCTTGATTATACTGCTGGCCATGTGAGGTTGTAAAGTAAAGCCTGGATCTGGATCAAAACATTTCCCTGTCAAAGTTAACCAGGGATATGAGTAAAAAAAAATTGTGTTTAACCCAACTGCTGAGAGCATGCTGCCCATAATTCATCAGGTGCATCTGGACGGTCGGTGTTGGAACTGAGAGTGTTACACAGTGCCAGACCAAGCTGCCTTTCTATGTCTGGGGAGGGGCGGTGGGGGGGACAATGAACATATTTGAGGTAATAGAGAACAAAGTGTACCTTTTCCCTGTCCCCAAGGTGCACGTTATTTGGCTGTGGGACAACAATAAGGCCAAGTGTTCTTCCCTGGTACCAACCTGCCACAGCATGATCAGCAGTAAACTGCATTAATATATGTAACCAATCTTATCCTTGAATGCAAACTTGAGCATAAGTATTAAAAACAATTATTTTAGATGCATGCATGTAGTTTGGATGAAGAAAGTACCAGTACAGGTTTTGCAAGAGGCAGCAGCGTTACAGCGCCAGAGACCCGGGTTTCACTACTGACCATGGGTGCTGTCTGTACAGTCTTTGTGCGTTTTCTCTGGGTCCACGTGGGTTTTCCCCGGGTGCTCCGGTTTCCTCCCACACTCCAAAGACACAGACTTGTACGTTAATTGGCTTCAGTAAAAATTGTAAATAGTCCTTAGTTTGTAGGAATGTGCGAGTGTACGGCGAGATCGATGGTTGGTGCGGACTCGGTGGGCCGAAGGGCCTGTTTCCGTGCTGACTCTCTAAACTAAGCTAAGTAATGTACACGTGTATACTTGAATTGGTGGCAATCTGCTTCCTTTGCTAATCTACAGTTCAGTGATACAGCATGGAAGCAGCCCCTTTGTCCACTGAGTCCACTCGGACCATCGATCACCCATTCACACCAATTCTACATTATCCCACTCCCTGCATACTAGGGGTGATTTACAGAGGATCAATTAACCTACAAACCTGCACACCTTTGGGATGTGGGAGGAAGCAGAAGCATCTGGAGGAAACTCACACGGTCACAGAGAGAATGTGCCAACTCCACAAAGACAGTACCCTAGGCCAGCATCAAACCCGAGTCTCCTGCACTGTGTGGCAGCAGCTGTACTAGCCGCACCAATGTAAAGCCTCTCCTCACAAAATGTTAGCGCTAATTTATGGGGAGGGTTGAATTTAGCCCCAGACCTGCAATAACAGGAGGTGTCATCCTTGTTTATGCTGGTTGGTCTTTCTAATCCATCTTATTTTAGTTTGTTGAATCGCAGCGGTAGAGTTGCTGCCTCACAGCGCCAGAGACCCAGGTTTGATCCTGACCACGGGTGCTGTCTGTACACAGTTTGTAAGTTCTCCCTGTGACCACGGGGGTTTTCTCCGGGTGCTCTGGTTTCCTCCCACACTCCAAAGACGTGTGGGTTTGTAGGTTAATCGACTTCTGTAAATTGGTGCTCGTGTGTAGGGCAGAACTAGCGCATGGTGTTTGCTGGTAGACGCGCACTCGGAGGGTCGAAGGGGCCTGCTTACATGCTGTATCTCTAAAACGAAACTAAACGAAACTAAGTGATGGCAACAATGGGAAAGAGGAGGAATAAAATAAAAAAATGTTTCAAGGTAGAATGCTAATTCACGGTCAGATTAAATTGATGCACATCTGAATCAGTGCCAGTTTGAAATCGATCTCTGAGGTGGTCACGGTTACAGTGGCACTGAATCATATGAATAAACCTGCTGAGAATATACTGCATTTCACAGGTCAAGTTTCAACCAATTTCAGCTCGGCTCTGATCTCCAAATGCGGCATTGCCACATTACAAAGCAGACAGCCGCCCAGGTTAAACTAAATCACAAGACGATTTGAATAGAGTCTGGTGCCTTGCGATAAATAAAATTCCTATATAACCTGACCTTTGATTTGGAACAATTTTTTTAGAGATGGAATTAGATGCAATCTTGTTTTAAAAGCCTGAAGTGTTTGTCCGTTGATTCCAATTAATATAGATACCTTGTAAGTGTGAATAGTTGGAATTAAGATTTTGCAATCAATGAACAAGTGACTGCTGCATTTCTATCGGAAGAATTCTGTTTTTATAATTCCAGTTGTAATTGTGTTTTTAAATGAAAACTTAATAAACAATGCGGCGTATCTTCCGAAGCGATCAGGACATGTACTCGGCTTTTCACTTATATCTCAACCTAATTTTATTGTCTATTTCGAGGAAGCTGAAAGTTGAATTCCTCACCTTAGGCAGTCGTTGCCTTTTTAAAATCCAATAATTTAAGGAGGAAATAAGTCAACGAGTGCTGAATGTGCAGTGTCTGTCACGGGGAGCGATTTCTAAGGTGAGTTAGTGAGGTTATCATTCTCTAAGAAACCTGCTGGCAAAGCCCAGTCCCGAACTGCCAATCCCCTAGTCATCCATTCGTAATGGAGAAAGTAATTCACTTCTCATTTATAATGTATGGTCTAGGATACACCTTGATACTGTATTATGAAGTTTATGAACAGCTTAGGCATTACACACTCCACTGCTCCTCCATTTGGGCACCAGGCACTGCCTGTGTGTCACGTGGATGTTATATGCATTCACTGGACTTAATGCCACAGCTTTTTCCTTTATATTCCTCATTCTGCTCCACTAAATAATAAGAAAGGGCAGTATGAGAGCTCAGCATTTTTGCAACAGGTCTGGTGGCCTGCTTCTGTTATCCTGCACTTGACTGCAATTAGCATCCAGCTGCTGTAAGTGGGCAAATCGCAATCAGCCTCATTCATAGAGTCAGAGTTTTACAACCCGGAAACATGCCCTTCAGCCCAACTTGCCCACACGGGCCAACTCGTCCCTTCTACACTAGACCCACCTGCCTGCGTTTGACCCATATCCCAGTAAAAATCGGGAAAAGAAGGTACGGGAGCCTAAAAGCCGTGGTCTCCTGGTTCAAGAACAGATTCTTCCCAACTACTATCAGGCATTTGGACACTGCACTACACTAACTGGAGAAATGGAAGTTTTACAGCAGAGAAAGGCCATTCAGCCCATTACATCCGTCACATCTTCACCCAGTGCTACCTCTTCACCAAGGCTTACTCATGGTTCTGCTTTAAATATCCATTCATTCATCTCTGACATCAATATTCAATTGAAAAATAAATGCTGCACTCTGAATTTGAGCAAGGTACAGTATGCCCAATTCATGCAGACTGCTTCCTAAACCTGATTTTAAAAGGAGAAACCCATGCTACAATAATCGTAAACATTGGACAGTGCAAGATTGATAGAACAAATGCTTTTTGTCGTTGACAAAGAATTTCTCTCATTTTCTCTCAAAGCCAATGTAATAGAGAAATGCTGGGGTTTTTTTTCCTTGCTAAGAGAGAAACTCTGCTGCATTTTATTACGCAAACCTTCAAAGCCAGATATTAATGTGTTTCACCTTGCTCAGCAGTATAATTTCCCAAACCCAGACCTCCGACACAGGAGAAATTAAGATTTAAGGTATTCAAGTTTTAAACCAGAAAAAGACCTTCACCTTAATTATGTGAGTGAAAATTGAATAAATCGCTGATTTCACTAGAAGTCTCCAGGTACATTTTTCCCCAATAGATGTTTCTGTGAAAGAGCTGTGATCGTGATACGCTACGGAATGTAATATCACTGATTTGCCCCAATTCCTTTTTTCATTAACTCAAGTTTATTTTTTATTTTTCTCCTGAGCTCCCTGATTCCGCTGTTGTGTTCCAAGTCCAGTGACAATAAACGCAACCGTTTCCACACTGTTTAAATGTTTTTTTAAAAAAATCAGTTTCAAATGCATTACTGATGTCACAATCCTTTCTACAAAATGAGCATTTTTGTTCAACTATTTAATTCATTGCCAAAGAACAGCATGCATTTTAAATAATTAAGATCGCAATTAAAAGTGTATTTATTAACCATCTTTCACTTTGATAAAGTGCTAATTACAGAATTATTTCTGTAATCTTTCTTGAACTTGATACAAAGTTGTGACTGACTTAAATTAACATCCTTTGCAAGATGTCAGGCAGGCATTAATCCCACATGAAGGGTGGTGAACAATTTACATTTGTTTCGTTTTATTCTGTTACATCTACATACTTAGCATTGTTATTTTGCAGTTTCTACCTAATCCATTTCATGCCAATGGATTCAATGGTATTTCACTGTCACATATATCTTGAAGCAGTGAAATTCATAGTTAAGTAAAACTCCTACTGTCCAACAGCACAATCCTACTCTAGTCCAAGGGTACAAGAATAGTAGATTACACTGAGACAATACACGGGAGTTGCCACATTTCTAGCACCATCTTCAAACCTTCAAGTTTCAAAGTTCTTCAAAATATCGAGCCTTAACATGGCCATAAAGGCCCATTGTCCTGGCGTCAGCAGTGGGTCGGAGTTGAAGGGGTCGGCCAGGCCAGGCGATGGTGTCAGTGTTCTCCACCGCTGCTCCGCCACTCCGTGCCGCTGCAGAGCGCGTCCATTCCACCCGCTCGGCCTCTTGGAGTGGTGCCAGATCTAATGGAGCCCCAGGCTGCTGCAGGGCCTCCAGCGGCCCACTCACTGACACCTCGACCCGTTCCTCACCTCACATGGCCAGCGCTCAGCCTCCGTGCCCGCACATAGAGCAAGGGTAGTAGTACAAAGTCTGTCGTGGTTCAGTAGGGTTGAAGTGGGATGGCAGGACTTTCATATGAAGAAAGACTGGATAGACTCGGTAGAATTTGTGCTCGCTAGAATTTAGAAGATTGAGGGGGAATCTTATAGAAACTTACAAAATTCTTAAGGGGTTGGACAGGCTAGATGCAGGAAGATTGTTCCAGATGTTGGGGAAGTCCAGAACAAAGGGTCACAGTTTAAGGATAAGGGGGAAGTCTTTTAGGACCGAGATGAGAAAAACATTTTTCACACACAGAGTGGTGAATCTGTGGAATTCTCTGCCACAGAAGGTAGTTGAGGCAAGTTCATTGGCTATATTTAAGAGGGAGTTAGATGTTGCCCTTGTGGCTAAAGGGATCAGGGGGTATGGAGAGAAGGCAGGTACAGGATACTGAGTTGGATGATCAGCCATGATCATATTGAATGGCGGTGCAGACTCGAAGGGCCGAATGGCCTACTCCTGCACATATTTTCTATGTTTCTAAGTGGTTGGGGTTGTGCAATGTGGCTCAAGAGCCTCATGTTGTTGGGAAAAACCTGAAGATACTGGTTCTCTGGCTCCTGTACCTTCTTCCCAAAAGTAGCAGTGAGAAAAGAGCAATGCCGAGGTGTAGATCCCTTCAGTGGCGGGGAGGTTAATACCCGTGATGGACCGGGCAAAGTCGACCACTTTCTGCAGCCTCCTTCATTCCTGGGCATTTGAGTTACTAAACTAGGCCATGATGCCACCAGTCAGTGTGCTCTCCAACCTTACACATGTAAGATTCAATGGAATAGTCGTTGACAAGCCACATCTCCTGAGGAAGTAGAGGGGATGGTGAGCTTCTGTTGTGATTGCTTCAGTGTTCTCAGATACTCAGAGATGTGCACGCCCAGGATCTTGAAGCTGTTGTCTCCCTCCGTCCACCATTGTCCCACCAATGAAGACAGGTTCATGATCCCTCAGCCTTCTTTTCCTTCACTGATTTAGAAAGCAAGAGAGTAGACGCCAATTGTGAACACTTGAACCACAATAATGCGGGGAAATAATTACTTTTCATTCTGTAACAAAATTAACCATAGGACTAATGAAAAGAAACTGTGGATTTATACCAAAGATAGTTTTGTTTAGTTTATTGTCACATGTACCCAGGTTCAGAGAAAAGCTTTTGTTGCGTGCTCACCAGTCAGAGGAAAGACTATACATGGTTACAATAGAGCCGTCCACAGGGTACAGATACAGGATAAAGGGAATAAGGTTTAGTGCAAGATAAAGTCCAGTAGCGTCCGATTAAAGATAGTCCGAGGGTCTCCAAAGTGGTAGATGGTCGCGCAGTTGCAAAATGCTGTTGCAACTCAGTGATCGGATCAGTCTGAAGAGATCCTGACCCGAAACGTCACCTATCAATTTTATCCAGCGATGCTGCCTGACCTGCTGAGTTACTCCAGCATTTTGTGTCTATATTTGGTATAACCCAACGGTGGGTGGATTGTGTTCTTCTTTTGTAGATTGTGGACGGATTATGTTTGTTTATAAACACCAGAGGCCACTTGTGACTAATTTATAGTTTTCAGCCACTAATTACCTCTTGCAAGTCTTCGTTCGGGGGCAGGCATGTCACCGCGAGGTAAACCATTTGCTTCACAAATGACGTAACGGGGGAAGAAGTCAAGGTCAAACAATTACTTTGTCTCAGAGCCATCACCGTCCCCCCTTGGAGCGTAAGATTCATCGAAATTGCACTTGCAAATGATTAATCAATCAACTAATTAGCGACTCGGAGGCAATTTGGGGTCAGGATGGAAAAGCAAGTCTAAAGAGAACGGTGTGTGTGTTTTTTTAATATAATGACCTGGGGAGTGACTATGTCAAATTGTGACTTCCATAATTCAAGAAAATGCTTTCTGACCGATATTTATTTCTCGGCTTGTGAATCTACAAGGTTCTTGTCAAAGTTAAATGGTTTCTACTCTGCACCTCTGTCACCCGCGGCAGTCACCAAAATTAAATGGAAGTGGTGTAAGATTAGCTTGGGGTTCACACAGGTATCAATATAAATACAACAGTTTGAAGTAACGCTTAATAAGTTTCGAGGAAGTCCAATGGAATTTTTGAACAGGAATTCAGATGGGGCCAATATAACTCCGAGATATTGACCTTGTATAATTGGGTAGCAGATTCAAACCGAGACAGTAAACTACAGTATAAAATCAACCATGTTAGGTTTCCCTATTTACACAAATGTCAATTCCAACTTTATGTAAAAGATTTTAGCTCAAGAGGTGTTACAGGTGGGATAATATCTTGTGTGGGATAGAACTGCAGATGCTGGTTGAAATCGAAGGTAGACAGACACAAAATGCTGGAGTAACTCAGCGGGATAGGTGAGAAGGAATGGGTAACGTTTCAGGTCGAGACCCTCCTTCAGACTGATGTCAGGGGAGTGGGCAGTGCAGAGATCAAATGTAGTCTGAGACATTAAGACTGGTGGGAGAACTGGGGAGGGGAGGGGATGGAGGGAGGGGGAAAGCAAGCGCTGCTTGAAGTTAGAGAAGTTAATGTTCATACCGCTGGGGTGTAAGCTACCCAAGTGAAAGATGAGGTGCTGTTACTCCAATTTGCGCTGGACCTCACTCTTTTTCTTCTTCTTCTTCTTGCGTATGGCGTGCACAGCCTAATGTTTTAGGACAACTTGTTCTATTTGACCTATTTGATTGTGTACGCCAGGTTGATTGCATTCGTCGAAACAGGGCGGGCCACTCACTCTGACAATGGAGGAGTTCCAGGACAGAAAGGTCAGATTGGGAATGGGAGGGGGAGTTAAAGTGCTGAGCAACTGGGAGATCAGGTAGGTTAAGGCGGACTGAGCGGAGGTGTTCAGCGAAATGATTGCGGTCTCGCTGATATACAGGAGTTGACACCTGGAACAGCGAATACAGTAGATGAGGTTGGAGGAGGTGCAAGTGAACCTCTGCCTCATCTGAAAAGGCTGTCGGGGTCCTTGGACAGAGTCGAGGGGGGAGGTAAAGAGGCAGGTGTTGCATCTCCTGCGGTTGCAGGGGAGAGTACCTGGGGAAGGGGTGGTTTGGGTGGGAAGGGACGAGTTGACCAGGGAGTTGCGGTGGGAATGATCTCTGCGGAAAGCAGAAAGGGGTGTACTGTATGTGCTTCCAATGCCCCATAATCTCATCCCTTGTGTCACAACTGGTATTGAACAGCTTACCACACAAGCCCCATTAAAACATGGAACTCACCAAACAACATGGTTTAAGATTTTTTTCACTTATTGCAGTGCACTAATACAAAGAATGTGCAAATACCTGTGAAAGTGTGAAAGGGAGACGGATCATTGGCGTGGAGTTGGTAGGCCAGTTGGTCAATGGCACAGTGGTGCAGCTGGTAGATCCACTGCCTCACAGCGCCAGAGACCAGGATTCGATCTTGACCCCCCCCCCCCCCCCCCCACCAAAGACAAGTCAAGAGTTTCTCCCACATTCCAAGGACGTGCGGGTTTGCAGGTTAATTCACCCTGTAAATCGGCCCTAGTGTGTAGGGAGTGGATGAGGAAGTGGGATAAAATGGAACTACTGAGATCAGATGATTGATGGTCGGCGGGTACTCGGTGGGTCGAAGGGCTTGTTTCCATGCTGTATCTCTCAGTTAAACTAAGATGTTGACCCTGTATAATTGAGTAGCAGAACAAATAGAGGCAGTAAACGACAGTATCCTGCTATCCTTCCCATTTACTCAAACAGGAAGGATGTAAACTCCAACTTTGTATTCATAATTAGATTTTAGCTCAAGAGGTTAGAGAAATATTTTAGTTTTGGAGATGAAGCATGGAAACAGGCCCTCCAACCCACCGAGTCCATCGATCGCCCTTTCACACTTTCACATTTCATGTTTTAATGGGGCTTGTGTGGTGAGCTGTTGAGTATTAGAGGCTCAGAGCACCAGCCGTGGCAC
Source organism: Leucoraja erinaceus (assembly GCF_028641065.1). Classification (NCBI taxonomy): domain Eukaryota; kingdom Metazoa; phylum Chordata; class Chondrichthyes; order Rajiformes; family Rajidae; genus Leucoraja; species Leucoraja erinaceus. The sequence goes on along the minus strand of NC_073399.1, from coordinate 28,690,346 downwards.
AGGGGTTGAGATTATGCGGAATTGAAAGCACATACTGTAAGATATTATGCAGTTCAACTGTATAATTGCCGAAGAAACTCACTTGGATGTTACGTGGGTTTGTGGGGTAGAATTATACGGAGAAGTTGGATAGTCTAGGGCTTCTTTACTTTGGTCCGTCGGACTCTGAAGGGGTGACCTTATTGAGGTGTACAAGATCATGTGATACAATTAAAAGACATGTGGACAGGTATAGGGATAGGAAGGGTGTCAATGGATGCAGGCCATTGTGCCGGCTTGATTAGCATGGACAAGGTGAGTTAATAAGGTCACCCCTCCGCCTCCTACACTCCAAATAATAATGTCCTATCCTATCCAACCTCTCCTTATAACTCAAACCTGCAAACCCAGGTAATTTCCTGATGAATCTCTTGTGAAAATGTTCCAACTTAATATCCTTCCTTAAGGCCTTGGTAGTGACAAGCATGGTGAATTGAACTATGTTGCAGTTGTAGATTTCGATGTTGCAGTAAATGTCGTTCAGTGCAGCACACAGACCTGACTCCCCACCACTGACTCCATCTACAATTCTTGCTGCATCCGAACAGCACCCAACTAAATCAAAGATGTCCCACCCTGGGTATTCCTCTCCCCGCTCTCGTGGGGAAGAAGGTATAGAAGCCTGAAAGTGCACACCACCAGTCTCAGGAACTGCTTCTTCCCTTCCGCTAATAGGCTTCTGAACAATCCTTCCATAAACTAGAGTGCTGTCCGATACACCTCTACCTGATTGAGGACATTGAACTTTATCTAAGAAACAGATGAGCTACAATGCTGTGAACTATATTCCTTACACTGTACCTCCCCCCCTTTGCTCTGTCTATTGTACTTGAGTTGCATAGAAACATAGAAAACAGGTGCGGGAGTAGGCCATTCGGCCCTTTGAGCCAGTTGGAACTGATGGGAAATATTTATGTCTGGTGTATCTGATCTGTATGGATAGCATGCAAGACAAAGCTTTTCACTGTACCTTGGTGAACATGATAATAATAATAAGCCTAAAGCTAAAGCAATCACCGGCAAATTGTGGGATCATTGTGATTGGGCAGAGGGAACACAGTGTGTTTAAGAAGGAACAGCAGATGCTGGAAAATCGAAGGTACACAAAAATGCTGGAGAAACTCAGCGGGTGCAGCAGCATCTATGGAGCGAAGGAACTAGGCAACGTTTCGGGCCGAAACATTGCCTAGTTCCTTCGCTCCATAGATGCTGCTGCACCCGCTGAGTTTCTCCAGCATTTTTGGGAACGCAGTGTGTCTGGGAACGCAGTGGTTATACAGACGGTGAGGAATAAGTTCATCAAAGGATGTGAAAATATGTCTTTGAGTGAACATCGAGTATAATCTTTGAGAAATGGGAATAAAATGTGGTTCAATTGTTTAAAATCTGGTCCTGCAATTTATTTCTATAAAAGCAGGTATGTGAATAGAATTTGTGCTAATATTGATAATCTACAGAATTTTTCTAAAATAACATGAGATTTTTTTCCTGGTGTTGGTCACATTGATTCTTTTCATGGATTTCTGTATGTACTGCACATTAGTACTGAGGTTAAAACAGTTTTGTACAATGAGATTAACGGTGCTGCATTAACCCCTGGGGTTCGATTGTGTCCATATCCATAACATGTCTTTTTCACATCTCTGTCCATAAGATTAATTGCTCTGTTATGAATAGTACACCCATCCACTGAGCAAACAGTGGCCAGGACATCATTAATTTTTGTGGAAAGATTTCAGTGAAGGAAGCAAATTTAAAATCAGCTGAACCGATCTAAAATAATAATGAGGTCTTTACATTTCTCAGAGCCAGGAAGTTGTTCATTCTGTCAATAAGCAGCCAATCCTTTATTAGAAGCAGACTCGCTTGTACATTTTGAGTTTTTACCATGCAGTAAACTGATGCGTCTCAGGATATTTACATTTTGATCAAGTCTGACTTATCTTCTAGCTCTTTTCCATGATTTCACTTTGTTGCACCAAAGACTTTGGGAGTTTTGCAATAATATATATTTTTAATTTATTGATTTTTTTTGTTTATTATCTATATTACTAAAAGTCTGATCTTGACCACTTCCTGGTGTTCTGTATATTGATTTTAGAAAAAACTTACGGCTGTGATTTTTGACCATCTTACTCAGAGACCCCGCCGCTGCGCAGGACAAGAGGATTTTTCCCATCGATGAAAAATAAAAGAGTTATTAGTTTTTAAAAAATGTCGAGATTCTCTCTCCTGAAGGTCACGCCCCTTCCGGAGGGATTATAAAACACGGAAGTGTTGAGTGCCTCAGTCAGTCTCTGCAAGATGGGGATCGAGAGGGTCATGTCTCTCAGTCTGAGCTGTGAATAACACTGAACACATGTCTACTAAACTGTAGGTGGTTTGGCTGACCTGTGTTGCCTTTGGTTTGGAAATGCTAACACTGTGTTGCCTTTGGTTTGGAAATGCTAAAGCTGTGTTGCCTTTGGTTTGGAAATGCTAAAGCTGTGTTGCCTAATTAAAGTTGCCTTGCCTAATTAAAGTTGCCTTGCCTAATTAAAGTTGCCTAATTAAAGTTGTCTTGCCTAATTAAAGTTACCTTGCCCAATTAAAGTTGCCTTGCCTAATTAAAGTTGCCTTGCCTTCTATATAATTAAAAGTCTAATCTTGACCACTTCCAGTTTGTGCTTTATATTGATTTTAGAAAAAACGCTACCACGTACGGCTGTGATTTTTGGTCATCTTACTCAGAGTTCCCCTCCGCTCATCAGGTGCTGAGGATTTTTCCCATCGGTGAAAAATAAAAGAGTCATTAGTGTTTTAAAAATGTTGAGATTCTCTCTCCTGTCAATCATGCCATGAAGGCCACACCCCTTCTGGTGGGAGGGGAGGAGGGACTATAAAACCCAGAAGTTTGGGCGTGGCTCAGTCTCTGCAAGATGGAGGAGTGAGAGGTCGTGTCTCGCTGTCTTTAGTGGCGTTGCACCCTGCTTGAAATGGAATGTCAAGGAATAGCCTTGAGTCAACTGCCAGCCCACCAGTTGTGAGTGAGTGAGCTGCCAGCACAACAGGCTTGAGTGACTGAACCGCCAGCCCAAGAATCCATTTGGCCCATAATGTCCATACTAGCCCTCTGAAAACTTCAGCCCACAAAACCCATACTAGCACTCCAAAAGCCCCCCCCCCCCCCCCCCCCCCCCATACACTAGCAGTATCCTACACACAATTTACAATTTTAATGAAGCAATTAACCTACAAACCTGTACGTCACTGGAGGAAACTGGAGAACCCGGAGAAAACCCACGTGGTCACAGGGAGAACGTACAAACTCTGTACAGACAGCACCTGTAGTCAGGATCGAACACAGCTCCCTGCCGCTGTACGGCATCAAATGTACCGTTGCGCCACTGTGCCGCCCATTGTCTTTCACGGTGCTGTATGTGTTGGTGGGTGATCTACGCTGCAGTGGTGAGGGCCCCTTGCTATCTCAGATGGGGCACGTCATCAGCTGCTGCTTAACATGACAGCTGTCCCAGAGCAGACCAGGAGGTGACAACAGATTCATTTGAACAAAATGCAACCACTTTGCCAAATTCCATCCTCTCTGTCTTGTCAATGCCAGCCATTACAGAATCAGATGGGCAAAAAGCCATGGTATCACTGAGCCCCTTCAGGTCTTGACGGAAAGGCTAAAATGTCACTTTAATGTATCTGTCTCTTATTCATAATTATGCAAACATTTCAGCTGTATCGCTTGGCCTTTAGTAAATTTGTTTTATATTTTGATTTATTATTTGTCCTTAATTGCTTTTTTTTTAAAAAGAAAGGGTGATATATTGTACACCGTCTATCAGATTGCTCTTTCAAAAATACTCACTCTGGCCAAAACGAATAAATTGGAGCCAACCAGATGTGAGTTCAGGATAATTATATCACTAACTTCTAAGGTGCAAACATAGGAATTTTTCACAATGTGTGGGCACATATGTATATTGGTAACATATACCTAGCATGAGGGCTTAATCATTTTATGCATTATTTTCCAAGAGCATGAGCAAGCTGAATCTATTGTATTGATTTCAATATCCCGACAGTGGACCAGTCTGACTTTAAGGTTATCTAAATTCTTTGAGTGATTTATTTTCATGTTGTGTTTGTGTACATTCACTTGCCAAGGAGTCTCTGGCAGTAATATTCTTTTTTTCAATAACCATGGGAAGTAGAAAGAACAAGAATTGCATTTTTCAGGAGGAATTCTCAATGGTACAGCAACTCAGCAGAAAACGTGTTCGCAATAAGAATGAAACCAGATGGATGGTTTGGCATTGACCGAGGCACCCGTATCAAGCATGGCCATACTGCCTGCAGCCTGGTCACCTTTGCAAGGTCTTCCTCACTACCATCTGGCACTGGGGCAACAGTTGGGAAGCTGCTTAGGTTTTAGGTTGATAATGGTCACGTGGAAGATGAGGGGGGGAAAGATTCAACAGCAACCTCAGGGGTAACTTTTTCACACAAATGACGGTGGGTGTATGGAACGAACTGCCGGAGGAGGTGGTTGAGGCATATACAATCGCAACGTTTAAGAAACATTTAGACAGGTACATAGATAGGACAGGTGGGACTAGTGTAGAGGGACATGTTGGTCGGTGTGGGCAAGTTGGGCCAAAGGGGCTGTTTCCATGCTGTATGACTCTAGGACTATGTATGCTGAGGTACAGTGAAAAACTTTGTTTTCCATACTATCCAATCAGATCAGATAATAATATACATAATTGCAATCAAGTCAAACTTAAATGCAACAAGTTGAGTAAAGTGGAAAATATAGAATGCAGAATGCAGTAAAACCCAGGCAATAACGGAGCTCTCCACAACGGATTTCAGTTATAATGGACTGAAGTTCGCTTTACACTGCCCCAATTCCGTCAGTTTCACAACGAGCGGGCGGCCCGTGGCAGGAGCTTCTGGTTGTGGGAGCGGAGAGAGCGAGCAGCGTGACAGCGGCGTGTGTACCACGTGTGAAGTCCCCCTTGTTTAACCCTCCCAGAGCTGCTTTTACTCCCTCATGGCCTTGAGTTAAAAAGTTCTCAGCATTGTAGTGCATCAGTTCCATAGACAAAGTCCAATGTCCACAATGGGGTAGAGGTAAATTGGACTCTAGATTATGGAAGGACCTTGGGATTAGAGAGGGGAGGAAGCTGTTGCTGAATCTGGTGGTGGGCGTTTTCCAGCCTCTGTACTCTTTGCCTGATGGAATGACCGGGCTGGGACAAGTCTTTGAGACTCACAATCTTTCCAAGCACCGGCCTCACATAATCAAACTCTCAGACTCAAACCGGACAGAAAAGCTGGCAGACAGCTCCGCAGTATATACCCTGGGGAGGGTCAACAATGTCCAGCATCAAGAGTGGCTCCATAAAGCAGGAGGATCCTGAAAGACATACGTACCAACTTGGGCAAGATACAAAGTGCTGGAGGAACTCAGTGGGTCAGGCAGCATCTGTGGAGGACATGGATAGATGATGACCATTCAGCTCAGAACTCATATTCTTAAAATAGGTTTGTCACTTGCTAAATACCCATTATAAGAAAAGCACATAGAATTGCAGAGTCAATTGTCAAAAACAGAACGAATACATTCTTACTTGTCGCAGCATAACAGGTCTGTAACCTCAATATCAAATATAACACAATAAGCAAAAGAAAGTCCAATGTATTAAAAAAAAAAACAATATTAGTGCAAAACAAATCTCAAAGTCCCCAGGGCAACCAAGAAAGCTGGTAGTTCATAGGTCAGTTGGCGTTTGTAGTTTTCAAGAGCTTGATGGTTGTTGGGAAGAAGCTGTTCCTGAAACTGGAGATATGGTTTTCAGACTCCTGTACCATTTTCCCGATGGCAGGTGTGAAATGAGAGGTTGGCCAGGGTGGTGTGGGCCCTTGGTGATGCTGGCTGCCCATAAATGAAATGCTGTTCCAAGTGCAGTCCCATTCCGAGTGGTCATCAGTTTTATGCGGATGCTCTACTTAATGGAAGTATGATTGTGCCATGTCACTGTTCTCTCTACATTATCATGTAAGTATATTCTAGCTCTACCCTTGCCCCTCCCCCCCCTACTGCAATCAGTCTGAAGAAGGATCCCAACAAGAAACGTCACCTGTCCATGTTCTCCAAGATGCTGCCTGACCCACTGAGCTACTCCAACACTTTGTGTCTTTCCATTAATCGTGAAAGTATATCCTGATTAACACAGTTGCAGTGAAACAGTGCTCAAAGTTAAGAATGGACGCCATGCCTCCACGTGACAGAGCTAATTGATTTAGAACTTCTAAATCACTGCTGAAGTTCCTGTTTTTGAAACCAAGGCAGTGCCAACACCTCATCCCATTCATCACCGGGTCTATGATTGGGTTTTTAAAGCCTGCAGCTCACATGGGAAATTTGATCGTGTACCTGTGTTTTAACTTGGCTGCAAGAATCATAACATGCTTGGGAATTGGCGAGCTGTGAATGTTGACATGTCGCGGGGGCCAGGCCAATGGGAAATTACAGCTCGGCGGTGACACAAGTGAGCAAAAGAGAACTTCTCATCCCCGCGGAGTGGATGCAATTATCCTCTCTCGCACAGTGGAGTGGGACCAAGAGGAGAGGGAGAGGCAGGCCGAGAGAGGCAATCCACGTGTCAGTCAGGTTAAATACATTTGCAGAGTATTGGATATGCTCTGTTCAATTTACCGTAGAACTGGTGATACATTCAATTCTGTTCAATCAGAGACTGAGATCAAAATTGGGATAATTTATACTATCTACCAGATAGGAAGATATTTATTCACCCAGACTTCACTTGTCTTCACTCCCAAGTGCACATATTACTGAGGAAAAGGTGTTGCTTAATGTTGACGTTGACTAACTAGCCAGTGAGTCAGACAACATAGACCAAGCCCTTCAGCCCAGCTCATCCATGCTGACCATGATGCCCTGTTTAAACTAGTCTAATTTTCCCGTGTTTGACATATCCCTCTAAACCTTTCCATAAAAAACGATAACTTGTTATATCTGTACTCATGTACTAGTACACTGTGGATGGCTCAATTGTGATCATGTATTGTCTTTCCACTGACTGGTTAGGCTGCAACAAAAAGCTTTTCACTATATCCCAGTACACGTGACAGTGAACTAATCGAAGCAAAACTATAAGTTATTATGAATGTCCTCTGCATCCATTACTTTGAGTACATCTCAAGGACACAAGAAAGATAAACACCTCGTCTTCTGATGACAGTGTCAAAGGTTATGGGGAGAAGGCAGGCGAATAGGGTTGAGAGGGAGAATGTAGATCAGACATGATTGGCTGGCAGAGTAGACTTGATGTGCTGAATGGCCTAATTCTGCTCCTATGACTTATGACAGAGATCATAAAAGCTCCATAAGCTTTCTGAGCATAGTTTTCCATCGCAATTCGTTAAAGGAGAAGCACTTTGGGATGTTGATAGTGAGTTTAGGGTGTGCCTCTTTCCGCACCTGTTCACCCTCTTTAGTTCGCTTTTATTTTGGGCTTCATTTTGTTTAGTATCTTGTACTTACACACTTTTACTGTATCTGCACAACAAGGTGATTTAGACATTTAAATGGCATTTGGATGGGTGCATGGAAAGGAAAGGTTTAGAAGGATATGGGTGACACACGGGCAGGTGGGACTAGTGTGGATGGGGCATCTTGGTCAGCACAGACGAGGTGGGCCGAAGGGCCTGTTTCCCTGCTGTATGAATCTATGACAACATGACAATGACAAGGTGGATCTTTGCCCTGTGAAAGAATCAGAGGGATATTATATGTCTACTAGTACAGGTATTGTTGATTAAACTTCTAAAGGGCCTGCCTCACTGTACGAGATAATTCAGGAGTTCTCCCGAGTTCTCCCTTGATTTGAGCTCGTGTAATGTACGTAGCAGGTACGTAGGGGCTCGTACGAGTAAAAAGTAACAATTTTGTTCATCACGAGTATATTTTTACTCGTGGACATTTTCCACAGTGTTGAAAAAAACGTCACGAGTTTACCGGATTTCCCGAGTACTTGTACCGTTACTCGTACGAGCCGCTGCGTGACATCCATGAGCTCCTACGCACCCGCTACGTACATTACACAAGCTCGAATCAGGGGAGAACTCTGGAGAACTCTTGAATTACCTTGTACAGTGGGACGGGCCCTTAACTCTTTGAGGATGTTGCCAGGACTCAAGGGCCTGAGCTACAGGAAGATGTTGGACAGACTGGGACTGTATTCCTTGAAGCGTAGGAGGGTGTGGGTGAATCCACTGGTCATTTCCCCTGGGTATGGAAATCAACAACTAGAGGATATCGGTGAGGGGGAAAGATTGAATAGAAATCTGAGAGGCAACTTTTTCCACAGAGGATGGTGGGTATATGAAACAATAATTAAGGCAAGGGGTACAATAACAACATTTGAACGATATTGGTACAGGTATATGGATGGGAAAGGGTTGGAGGGATATGGGCCAAAGGCAGGCAAATGGAACGGGTTTAGATGGGACGTGTTCAGCATGGACGAGCTGGGCCAAAGGGTCTGTTTCCGCGCTGTGTGCTGTACTGTGGAATAGTTGATTAATATAGAATGTGGTACATTCTCTTTCCAATCATATCAGGTCCAGTGGGCTTAAAAGCCGCCCTACCAGTATATTGAACAAGGCTGCTCTTGTATGCAGTTAGCAGTTTCTCCCAGAAGGTTCACAATCTATGCCCTTCGATTATGTGCCTTCCACAATGAGAGCACGATGAATTAAGCCAGGGTGAATTGGCAGCTTGTAGTGCTGGCATTTCCCAGTGTCAGTAAGAACTAGCCCTTTACATTTATTATGCATATATGTTCAACATTCCCATAATACAGAACTGTGCTTTGGCACAATGAAGTTAATTAATTTCTTGGCTGCAGCACGAACTAACCTTTTAACTTTATAATCAGGGCTGGTGGTTTTCAGTAATTGCACAAGTCAAGTCCCATTTTTTTTTATTACATAGGATTTGAGAATTTGCACTGGTTTTAAGGATTATATTGTGTTTTCCTATTGATTTTTCTATAAAAATGGAAAACTAGTAATCTTGCCTTTAATACAGAAAAGGACTATGCCTCTTTGCAGTCATGACTAAATATCACATTTATTTTTATGACCTTAGATTCAGAGATTTTTTATCAACTCTTTCGAGATTCAGATCTTTCATTTCCCAGAAAAATCAGGACTGTTGTTCCCGATCTATAAATATGTCCATTACGTTCCCATACAGGAGAGAGCACTTTGACAAACAATCCATTTTGTACCGTATATGGAAAAAAAAGAACTGCAGATGCTGGTGTACAAAATAAGACACAAAGTGCTGGAGTAAGTCAGCGGGTCAGGCAGCATCTCTGTCAAGTCAAGCCAAGTTTATCGTCACATACACATACGAGATGTGCAGTGAAATGAAAAGTGGCAATGCTCGCGGACTTCGTGCAAAAAGACAAACAAACAAACAACTGGACAACATGGATATGGTTTTGGGTCAGGGCCCTTCTTCAGACTGATTGCAGAGGGTGGGGGGAAGAAAGCAGGAAGAGAGGAGGGCAGGACAAAGCGTGGCAGGGAATAGGTGAACACAGGTGAGCGGGGTTTTGATAGGCAGAGGTTGGAGAAAGGCCAGAGATGGAAAAAAAAGCAGATGGTATGAGACAAAAAGATTGAAAGAGTTGCAAATTGTGAAGCGAGAGGAAGGGATGGAGGGGGAGGGGTAGAGGAGAAATATGTGCAAGTCCAGGTGGAGTACAGGGGAGAAGGGGTGGAAGTAAGGGAGAGGAGGGGGGGAGGGGGGGTTAATAGAGGATACCTAAAATTGGAGAATTCAATGTTCATGCCATTGGGTTGTAAGCTACCCAAATGAAATATGATGTGTTAGAAAATTATTTCCTTGAGATATGTGGCAAACCTTGTGGAGTCTATCATTAGATCCACCTTATTTGAGTGGGCATGACCATGGATTAGTCAAGTTGTCACTTCAAGCATTTGGGTAAACAAACTACCGCCCAACTATATAGTTCTAGTGTGGAATTTGCAGTTCAGAAGCACAAGATTCTTAGCTAAACCTCTAGCTACCTAATGTATATTTTTTTATCTACAGGCAATTTGCTGACACAAGATACAATGTTTGATCTCTACAGCACATACATTGAGCTAATGGGTAATGTAGGACACTAAGTACTAATAACATGCTTGTGCCAGAAGTTGGTAAATGGCGTAAATTGCTTTGGAGATCACCTTGCTGCTTAGTCTTGTGGACAATATATTTTGTTTGACCTTGAGAGATTTACTGCCGATCTCTTAATAGTCTGGAGTGACATTAAGGCAAAACTCATTCCCCTTTCCTTCTGTTTGATGGGAGTCTCTTCACTGTTGGGATAAGTTTCCATGCAATGTCGTTAGAGATACAGAACGCAAACAGGCCCTTTGGCCCACCAAATCCACACCGATCTAATTTAACACTATCACTATTTAACACTATCCTACACACAAGGGGCACTTTTCCAAATCACCAAAGCCAATTAACTTACAAACCTCTAGGTTTCTGGAGTGTGGGAGGAAAATAGAGCAGTCGGGCAAAACCCACACGGCCATGGGGGAAAATGTACATACTCCGTACAGACAGTCCGGATCACTGATGCTGTGAGGCAGCAACTCTACCCCCTGCACTATGGCAGCACCTGTCCGTGATGGTCTTATTAATAAACCCGTATCAAACTCTCCATATTCTCTGAAGGTGATTGAATTGGTTTGGCCCAAGAAGTTCCACAGGAATCCTTTGTTCCTATAACAGCAAATTTAGAGCCATTGAGTTGTTATACAGCACGGAAACATGCCTCCTGCCCAATGTGTCCACTTGCAACTATTTGGAAATGCCTATAGTTCTGCATCTGCTGCACCAATTTAATCTTGTCACACTTTTCTTCAACTCACTGAGGCCCTACTTCCCACACTCCTGTCCACCTACCGTGTTGCCTTTGCACTGACCTAGATGCCCCACCTTAGCTGGTTCCATTTGTCTGTTTTTGGCCCACATTCAAAACCTTTGTGATCCACGTACCTATCTGAATGCCTTTGGCAACCCGTGTGACACCTTTACAGAGAGCATCTGTTAAATCACACTTTAGTCACTCCCTGCTGTGACTTTGTTCAGCTGTATTGATGCAACCTGTGGCCGGCTGTGTGTCCTTGCACCTGGTATCTATCATCTCCCTAACCAGTCTGAAGAAGGGTCTCGACCCGAAACGTCACCCATTCCTTCTCTCCAGAGATGCTGCATGTTCCGCTGAGTTACTCCAGCCTTTTGTGTCTATCTTTGGTTGAAACCAGCATTTTTAGTTCCTTCCTACACGTCTATCATCTCACGTTCTCCCATTGCAACTGGTGGGACAGTGCATTATTTCCTCTCCTGATCTGTATTTCAATGGCAAAATCATAACTCTGAAGTCTCAAGAATTTAGAGTTTTGCTTGATCTGTTAGCAGGCTTGTGAATTTGTTCAGGACTCAGCAATCACATTTCTCCATGAAGATAGGTGTGGAACTTCCTGCATTCATCAACGGTCGGCTCTCTAAGCTGGTATATCTAGATGGTGATAACAGGAGCACTTTAGTTGCAATTTCTCCCACATCATAAACGAGAAGCATCTTCTGAAAAATAGTGTTTTTCTTCTCTTGTGATAAGACTTGCCTATCTCGGTTAGCACCTACTCTTTAAGCTTGTTTCATGGTTTATAATCATTGGTTTACCATGTTCTTTCATCCATTCTGCCAGGTTTGTTGTATGTTTTTACATAATAGAATTTGAGGATTCTAGTATTAGATTAGCCCCAGAATGATTCTGCATCAATGCTTTCATCTTAATGTTTGCTCTGATCTTCTTGGGCTATGTTTAACTCCATCTCCTTTTTTATTTTTATTTTTAGTCCTTAGTTGGAAGTCTTCTTTTATGTGGTGGGTGGGGGGGGGGGGAAGGGGGAAACTGTTTAAATCCCAGTCCTACCTGGTCGGAGAAGCGGTTTTCTTCCAAACCGCTTCTTCGTCCTCTCTGTGCGGCCTACCGTCGAGCTGGAGCAGCGCTGGAGCGGCGTTTCCTGCCGGGACTGCGGGGCTTCGCCGGCGGTACAGATGCTGGGACACCAACACCAACGTGGAGCGGGCGATGCCTTACCGGGTCGCCTTCGGGTAAGCTCCGGAGCACTGGGAACATCGCTGAGCTGCGGCTGCAGAGAGCGTCCCACCGCGCGGCGGGCACTGGATTTCAACACCGCGGGGCTGGTGTGTCCGAGTTCGCCAGTGTCAGCGGTCCGGCCAGCGCGGCCTGAGAACTTTGGACATTGCAATCTTCAGGGAGGAAGCGGCCGCTTCAGTCCAGGCCGCTGAAAAATCGTTCACCCGACGGCGATGATCCGGCTTCGCGGCAGAGGGCCTGAGAACATCGAGTTGGCTGAGGAGGCCACATATAGACCCCGACCTCGGGTGGACTATGAGGGGGAGAACTGGATAATTTTAGTGCCTTCCCTCACAGTGAATTCTGCTGTGGGGGGACGTTTCTTGTTGATTTCTATAGTGTACTGTTCTGTGTCTTTTTTCTCTTTTTTTTGTTTTTATGGATTTATTAACATTTGATCTGTTCAATTAATTTAATCAATCTCTGTAAAGCACTTTGGTTCAAATACTGGTTTTGTTGAAAAGTGCTATATAAATAAAGATTATTATTATTATTATCTCGCAAACTTTCTCTTTTCATTTTCGCCAGTCAGTGTGTATTTTAAGCCCAGGTCTTCAATGTGTACATACATCATAGAACAGTACAGCACAAGAACAGGTCCTTCGGCCCACAATGTCGTTGCCGAAAATGATGCAAAGTTAAACTGATCTCTGCTGCCTCCACATGATCCATATCCCTCCATTCTCTGCATATCCATGTGCCTACCTAAAAGTCTCCTAAATGACACCACTGTATCCACTTCCATCACCACTCCTGGCAGCATGATCCAGGCGCCCTTCATCTGCTGTGTAATAAAAACTGCCCTGCACTGCACCTCTCTCACCTTAAGGCTATGCTGTCCAGTCTTTGCACCTGGTATCTATCATCTCCAGACATTTCCATCCATTCTGAGTGTCCACCCTATCTATGCTTCTCATAATCTTATGTACTTCAGTCAGGTCACCTCCGGCATTCCAGAGAAAACAATCCTAGTTTTTCAAAACTCTCCTTGCAACCAATTCAAGGTATAACTATATACAACCAAGGTGGGTGCTGGAATCAAGCATAGAGCACAAAGTGCTGGAGGAACTCAGCGGGTCAGGGAGCATCCCCAGACAACACGGACAGGTGACATCCCGGATTTGGACCCTTCTTCGGTCTGATGGAGCAGGGAAGGGGTAGATTTCCACGCTGTGTGATGCTGTGACTTTAAGTCAACAAACCAGCGTCGATTCAAATGGCCTTCTTGTGAACTGCAAGGTTCCGTAATACACCTTTTGTTTAATCTTTGGTGTTCGTGTTCTGCTGAAGGAGGCCAAATTTAACAGCAAAGAGTAATATTAACAGTCTATGGGGTAGCGTGCTACCAAATGTCCTGGGGATGACTACATTTTACAACATTAGGATCCAACAAAACCTGGAATTATCTGAAGTTTTGTATTTGAAGACATTCATCAATATTTAGAAGCCTGAAAAAATCTGAGAATTTAGAACTGAGACAATCTGGATGACAAATTATTAAGACACATGGAGACTCCCAATTATTGTAATGTTAATTTAGTCATAATCTGCCGAATATAGAATGTATCCCCTGAAGTGATGGTATCAAATGATTCACTATTGCTATAGGCACAGGAACATTATGTAGATCTTTCCCATAAGTATGTTGAAATATGGGTTTAGTGACTTACAGCCGATCTGCGTGATACATAAATAACATTGTGCACTTGAATCTTCTCTTATGGAATTTTCACATGTCTGCCAATCACAGCCTCTACAACTGGTATGCCTCAGCAATTTCAATTAATTTTTTGATCTCCTCTCCCGTGTGATAAATTCTTCATTCATTGGATAACTGCTGAATTTTTGTTTAAATACATGTGATTAAATGATAATTACAATTTTTCTTTCATTGGGATGACATGTTATGAAGATTGATCTGCATAAGCTGGTTTGCTTCCACTCCAACTGGAGAATTGTTAAGATTTAATAAGCTTTCTTGTTTCGTTGTATCTGAACTGTGGTTCAGTGGGTTTTTTTCTTGTAGCAGTCTTGCCGCTAAAGTGTCGCAAATTCAAGGATTAGAGGGATGTGGGCCAGACACGGTCAAATGGGACTAGCTTTGATGGTGTATTTTGGTCGGCCCAGACAAGTTGGGCCAAAGGGCCGGTTTCCGTGCTCTGTGACTCTAAGTCAACGAGTCAGCATGGATTCAGGGAGCCTCCATATGAGCTGTAACATTCTATGATACACAAAAAAACTGAGAACAGATATCTTTGGGATGACACAGTGGTGCAGCAGGTAGAGCTGCTGCCTCACAACATCGGGGGCACTGGTTCGATCCTAATCTTTGGCTCTGTCTGTATGGAATTTACATGTATGGAGTTTACATGTAGAGTTGCTGCCTCACAGTGGCGGAGACCCGGGTTCAAAACTGACTACGGGTGCTGTCTGTACAGAGTTTGTGCGTTTTCTCTGTGATCGCGTGGCTTTCCTCCAGGTGCTCCAGTTTCCCCCCCATATCCCAAAGACGTACTGGTTTTATATTAGTTAGCTCTAGTGTGTAAGGAGTGTATGCAAAAGTAGGATAACAAAGAACTGGGTAGTGGGGAAGCACCGTAGAGTTGCTGCCTTACAATAGTGGGGACCCAGGATCAATTCCAATTACGGGTGTTCATACATACGTTCTCCTTATTACCGCATGGGTTTTCTCTGGATGCTCCGGTTTCCTCCCATATTCCAAAGATTAGCAGGTTGGTTAATTGTAGGTTGTAGGTTAGGTTAATTGTCCCTTGTGTGTAGGATAGTGCTAGTAAAAGGGGTGATCTCTGGTTGGCGTGGATTGGGTTTGGCCGAAGGGCCTGTTTCCAAGCTGTACCTCTAAACTAAACGAGCGCTCCACTGCAAGAATGGAACTCACTATCAAAACATGGAGGGGACGGGGGACACAATTTTTTGGCAGCCGCGACTGACGGGATACTAGCGCTGCTTCTCCGCGCTGGCCATATTTCACGCAAGTCCAGGCAGGTTAACCTGGCGGGGATGTCGCCCACTTCTCAAAACATGGGGGGGACGTGTCCCCTCTGGCCCCCCTGGGTTTTCCGCACCTGCTCCACTGTAGGACTGAAGTAATGCGGCCCTGACAATGGTGGCACTTTCTGGATAAGGCCCTCATCTGCCCTCGGATGGATGAAATAAATCTATGGCCTTCGAAGAAGAACTGGGGAATATTGTTGGAATATGTGTTCATATTTATTAGATTGGTTTAGATTTATTAGACAAACATTTGTCATTCAGTCCAACCAATCGATGTAGACATATCATCCTCACTTTCTTTCTCTAAATCTATCTGCATAACTTTATCCCTTTCACCATCATGTTTTAGACATAGTTATACAGTGTGGAAATAGGTTGATCGGCCCACTTGCCCACGTCAACCAATATGCCCCATCTACACTAGTCCCATATACAATACAATACCTTTTATTTGTCATTTGAACCTCACATGAGGTTCAAACGAAATTTGGTTTTTGCAGTCATACAAGAAAAGAACCAAGAAACACACCAACATAATTCACACAAACATCCATCACAGTGAGTCTCCTGAATGGAAGGCAAAATCATATCTCTCCCCTGCTCTCCATTGCTCTCCCGAAGTCGAGGTCAAAGGCCCCGGCGGGCGCTAGCAAGTCCGCGGCCACTCAAAGCCACGCCGGGCGATGTAAGGCCCTGCCCCGGGTCTTGATGTTGCAGCCCCCGGCGGGCGCTAGCAAGTCCGCGGCAATTTACAGCCGCGCCGGGCGTTGTGAGGCCCCGCTCCAGGCCACTCTGAACCCCGCAATTCGAGCGGGAGAAGTCTCCGTTGCCGGTGCCCGCAAAGCAGTCTCCCACCGGGGACCCGCGAGCTCCCGGTGTCACCATCCACCGGAGTCGGGTCGCAGCAGCGCGCCACTGCAGCTCTCCACGCTCCGAAGCTGGCCAGCTCCACGAAGGTAGGTCCGCAGCTCCACAGCTCCACAGGCTCCGTGACTTGAGCCTCCAGGTCGTTCCGGTTGGAGGCCGCTCCACGGCGCTAGGCCCCAACGGCAACGGAGACCCGACAGGGAAAAGGTCGGGTCTCCATGCAGGGAAGAGATTTAACAGTTTCACCCACCCACCCCCCCACCCCCCACACATACACATTTGAAATCCGCTACAAACTAAACCCTCAACGGGACAAAAAAATAAAAAATACACAGACAGACTGCAGAGGCCGCTGCGACGTCGATCACGCCGCCCACATCGCCCTAAACCTAAACCTATCCATGTACCTGTTCAAATGTGCATCAAATATTGCGATACAACCTGCATCAAGTACCTCCTCTGACAACTTGTTCCATGTACCCACCCATATGGGCAGTGGGCAGGTGCTATAGATGTGCACGGGAAGATAGACGCTCCCGCCCCCATGAGTCTCGGGCAGATGGGGCTCGTCAGCCTGGGAAGGCGGGTCCATCGAGGAGAGGGAAAACGCTGATTTAAACCCTCCACTGCCTTGTGGCCATATCCAGTCATGGACAAGGCTCCTGGAGTAAACCTCAAGAAAATCCGTAGTCGGAGCCCCTAAGGCAGTTCGTCGTTGTCTACAACCTCGCTCTGGCAGCTCCTGCGACGGCGCTGGTGTCAGACTGTAACGGCCCTGCTGTTCCTTTGGATCGATCAGTGACGTGGAGAGGGAGGACGTGCTGCATGGGCAACAGCATGTCCTCCATATGACATCGCCCAGGCTTGCATCCGACCACACATCACCTGCAAACTAGGATGCATCACCCATGATCAGTCATGACTGAGGGGGGCCTACTACTATACCCACCCCCTTTGTGTAAAAAAGTTACCCCTCAGGTTCCCAATAAATCTTTCCCCCATGCTCCCTTCAAATGTAATCATACTATTTACAAGCAATTCCACAAGCAGCATAACAGAAATAGATTATCTTATTATGACCATACTGTGGTTTGAGGGGGATTCTGGACATGCATTGGCTGCTGGTTGTCCTATATTATTACCATCAGTGTATTATTATCACGTGTACCGAGATACATTGGAAAACTTTGCGTTTATCCAGTCCAATCATACAATATATGAGAACAACCAGGCCATACACGTCCAGCAGAGAATGCCAATAGAAAAACACCAAAGTGCAGAACAGAGAGTTTAGATTAGAGGTACAGCACGGAAACAGGCCATTCGGCCCACCGACACCTCACCGACCAGCGATCCCGCACGCTAACACTATCCTACAGACACTTGGGACAATTTACATTTCTACCAAGCCGATGAACCTACAAACTGCACATCTTGTGAGTGTGGGAGGAAACTGAAGATCTCTGAAAAACCCACGTGGTCGCGGGTAGAACGTTCAAACCATCTTGCGCTCCTGAATTTCAGAGTGTAGCCTCACGATAGAAAGAAGCACCATGCTCCGTGAATGGGTATTTGCGCTGGCTCCTCAATCCTATTTGTGTTTTTGGTGAAGAGTACAATATGGTCCCAAAATGCTTTCCGCCCGCTATTAAGTTTATTTATTTATGGATGATCTGTGCCCGCATGTTTGCAGCAAGTGTTAGAAAAGAAAAATTACTGAATGGTCGATGAGATTCCTGCAAATGTTAGATGGTAGGTTACAAATTTGATTCAAATAGACAAACTGGATTTGAAAAGAACAAGTTTACATAAGGATACATTTATATCATTTTTATACGATGCTGTATGCATGATGATAGACCCAAGACTGTTTTATCGATTAATGCTTCTAGATAGGCTTTATCTTCCAGGGTAGGCACAAAATGCTGGAGTAACTCAGCGGGTGAGGCGGCATCTCTGGAGAGAAGGAATAATAATAATAATAATCCATTTTATTTATGGGCGCCTTTCCAGAGTCTCAAGGACACCTTACAAAAATTTAGCAGGTAGAGGAAAAACATGTAAGGGGGATGAAATAAATAGTAGAGACATGACTAGTACACAAAGTAAAGACAGAATTCATTTCAAAACACAATATGAGGCAATTAATGCACAGATGAAAAGGGAGGGGGACGTGGGGCTAAGGATAGGCAGAGGTGAAGAGATGGGTCTTGAGGCGGGACTGGAAGATGGTGAGGGACACGGAATTGCGGATCAGTTGGGGGAGGGAGTTCCACAGCCTGGGAGCTGCCCTGGAGAAGGCTCTGTCCCCAAAACTGCGGAGGTTGGACGTGGATGGAGAGGAGACCGGCTGAATGGGTGACATTTCAGGTCGAGATCCTTCTTCAGACTGATGTCAGGGGAGGGGGCGGGACAGAGATAGAATGCAGTCAGAGACAGTAAGACTAGTGAGAGAACTGGGAAGGGGGAGGGGATAGGGGGAAAGCAAGGGCTATTTGAAGTTAGAGAAGTCAATGTTCATACCGCTGGGGTGTAAGCTACCCAAGCAAAATATGAGGTGCAATTCCTCCAATTAGCGCTGGGCCTCACGCTGACAATGGAGGAGGCCCAGGACACAAAGGTCAGATTGAGAATGGGAGGAGGAGTTAAAGTGTTGAGCAACCGGGAGATCAGGTAGGTTAAGGCGGACTGAGCGGAGGCATTCAGCCAAACGATCGCCGAGCCTGCGCTTGGTCTCACCGATATACAGGAGTTGACACCTGGAACAGCCGATACAGTAGATGAGGTTGGAGGAGGTGCAAGTGAACCTCTGCCTCAAGGTAGGGGAAGGGGAAAGGATAGGAAAATCAATGGTTTCTGACAATGGAGGAGACCCTGGACAGAAAGGTCAGATTGGAAATGGGAGGGGGAGTTGAAGTGCTGATACCATCCTGGGTCTAGTTGAGGGGAGTTTATTTTACTCCAGAATCCTAAATTTGCCAGCAGTGGAATATTTTCCTCTCTCCCCATCCAATTCTCAACTCTAAATATTGTTGTGTGTTTCATGAGTCTGGCTTTGCTCATTTGTGAGTTACGTTTTTTTAACAACGTGTTGTTGTAGTGCTGCAGTTAATCTGTCTGCATAATGAGCAGTGTTGTTAGTATCTGCAACAATGAATCTTTGGAACCTGGATTGTCATTACATAGTGACCAGGAAACTAGGTCTAGACGGTCAGAAGAAAGCCCAGGGGCATAAAATAGAACAGTTATACAAACATACTTGGGCTTTAGTGTTTTTGCATCATGGTTGGGCAGGCTAAGACAACCTCGCCCACCCAAAGTCCAGTAATGTTGATCTTGTTCCTTGCAGTGCAGGAAGCTGAGGGGTGATCTTATAGAGGGGTGTAAAATCATGAGGGGAATAGATGGGGTGAATGCACAGTCTTTTTTCGCAAGGTAGGAGAAAGGGTAGGAGAATCAAAAACCAGAGGACATAGGGTTAGGGTGAGAGGGGCAAGATTTAATGGGAACATGAAGGGCAACTTTTTGACACAGAGGGTGGGTGGGTATATGGAATAAGCTGCCAGAGGAAGTAGTTGAGGCAGGTACAATATCAATTTTTAAAATACACATGGACAGGCACATGTATAGAAAAGGCCAAAGGCGGGACATAGGGATATCTTGGTCATCTTGGTCGGCAGGGATGAGGCTGAAGAGCCTGTTTCATGTTGTATGACTTTTTGGCTCCTCGATTCTGTTTAAAATGGGAGGAAAGGATTAAAACAGTCACAAATGGAGTTGACATTGTTAGCACCTATCGAAGCTAGTCACTGTTTGAGAGCATTATTCACCCTCCACTGTCTGAAATAGGGACCGTTTTCAAAACTGAAAATGTACCCTGTCGGGGAAGTGATAGTTAAATTAATCCCTTCTGTGTTCTTAATCACTGTACTGAGCATTTTACTTGCGTCTTAGGTTGAATACATTCTGTTGGAATAATTTGAGCCTCCCCGATCTTCTGAGCCAGTAGGCAGAGAGAAAAAAAGTCTTTCTTGTGGATTATACAGGTTTCCCTTGGTTGCCGTGCCAATCCCGCCCTCTTGCATCCTGGAAAGAGCGCAGTGGCCGATAATTACTACTGCAGAGCCTCTGGAGAGTTTACTACCTCTGCTAATTTGTTCTGCGTTATTGTCCATCTTTAGCTCCCACACAAAATAAAACTACCCCCCTCTTAGACCGAGTAAGATGAAGGAAATGTGTTTGCGTTACACAAAAAAGTGTTTCCTTGCAGCTGCAACTTCTGAAAATAAATGTTGGCTTTTGCATTTGTCCCTGGCATCTATCTCTTCCTTAAGGATACTTACTTGGGCTTACTAGGGTTATAAATATATTGAATTGTGTTTACTGTATATTATCAATGTGTATTATCTTATAGGCCCGTCATACGCTGCAAGTAGTTATTCAATTGTTCCGTTGTTGGCACATATAACAATTAAACACTCTTTACTTGCACAACTTTCATATTCATTTTAGCTTTCTTTCCTCCCCCCCCCCCCCCCCCCCCCCCCCCCCCCCCCCCCCTCCCCCATACTACAATCAGTCCGAAGAAGGGTCCCGACCCAAAATGCCACCTATCCATGTTCTCCAGAGATGCTGCCTGGCCCGCTGAGTTACTCCGGCATCTATGTCTTTAAAATGACTTATGTCAACACTCAAACTACAGTGAAAATGTAGTCAACCAGCATCTGCAGTTCCTTGTTTCCACATTCATATTACAATACCAGGAAATATATTTAATGAATCAATTTAGGAATTATTTTCACTGGATTAATTTGTTCGTTTCTGGTTATTCCCACAAATGGAAATCACAAGAGCATCTATTTTCCAAAGCCAGTTTGGTTGACACTCACGATAAATGCTTACATATGGAAAGACATCGTATCCAATAAACTCTGGACACGATTTGTCTCTTCTTATTATCGTGTCAACTTTTTTTTCTCTCTCCCTGTCCCCGTTTTGAGCTGTTCCATTTGCAAGAACCCCGAGCTACGACTCTCCGGTTTCCCTTCCGACTTCTATCGACGCATTGTGGAGATTGCCTCATTTTTCCTCCCCACATTACTGCTTGGTTCCTGCTTCCAGCAGTGATTCAGGTAAATAGCGCAGTAATCTGCCTGCCTGCTCTTGGGCAGTCTGCTCTGCTCAGAGCAGTAATTTGTAGTTTTTATGGTTGAAAAGGCAAACACATTACTGCGGTGCTGTTGAAGTTATGATAGCACCTCAGGGGGAGCCCTGTCCTTTGGGAATCAATAAGACAGATCACTTTAATCCCTGTATTGACATATTTCCACAGCATTAGAAATGAAGAGGTTCAGCTTCATTCTTTTGTATTGATTAGTTGTAAGCGTTTCAAATCTCTCGCAGAGATCCCTCTCTGAAGATAGCCACAGCCCCACAGACTGAAGCTTGTCAGCATTTCAGTGGGAAAAGGAACAGCGTAGGAATTCAATTAAAAGGTTCCACACGCTGAAGATTCATTTGCAGCTGAATTGGTTTCATCTCTTTATATTTAATGCCGAGGCTGATGCAGCTTTTAACTCCCCAGGTTTAGCGGACAGACTAATGCAAACTGATGTTGAACAAATAAACTCTGAAGCTCTTTGGTAATAGTGTTCTCCTCCTCCACGATGGCAATAATTGCGAACTAACCACTGCCGAGTTTGTAATAATGACAAGCTGCCCTGTGATGAGATGATAACTTCTGAGCTTCAAGGGTGAGATCTTAAACAGTTGCTCACTTGCACCCTCTGATGCTCAGGAAATAAAGACAATATTACCTCATTGCCAGTTTTCATTGATACTTCTGACAAAAATATTAGATTTAAGTCGGGCCTTCCAAGGTTGGGCTGATCAGAAACACAGCGCGTAAACAGGCCCTTGGCAGGGGCAATGGACTATAACTAACTACCGGAGCAGCCCCCCCCTTCCTCAACCGGAAGTGTCGGCACCTCCCTGGCTGATGACCTGAACTCCTTCTACGCACGATTTGAGACAGGCACCCCTAGCTCGCCGGCGAACAACAGCAAGGCTGGAGGGAGGTCCACCGCTGGTCCACCGTTGGGGATGTGCACACATTCGCGGTGTCCGAGCACAATGTGAGGAGGGAACATGAGGAAAGCTGTAGGCCCAGATGGTATATCTAGGTGAGTACTAAAGTCTTGTGCTACTCAGCTTGCTCCAGTGTTCAACACAATATTCAAGCTCTCCCTGGCCAAGTCCGTGGTCCCTGCCTGCTTCAAAAGATCCACCATTGTTCCAGTGCCAAAGAATGCCTCTCCAGCCTGCTTGAATGACTACCGACCGGTGGCCCTCATCTCGGTAGTCATGAAATGCTTCGAGAGGCCGATCAAGAACCACATCTGCGCCTTCCTCCCTCGCAACATGGACCCGCTACAGTTCGCATACCGTCCGAACAGATCCACGGACGATGCGGTCTCCCAGGTTCTGCACACTGCTCTCTCTCTCTCACCTTGTCAGCTGGAAGGGGGGCTACGTGAGGATGCTGTTCATTTACTTCAGCTCAGCTTTCAACACGATAGTCCCCACCAGACTGGCTGAGAAGCTGCTGAAACTGGGACTTAACACTCCCGTGTGTGCCTGGGTCCTGGACTGTCTCACCGCCAGGCCCCAGGTGGTCAAGATGGGGAGACATATATCTAACCCCCTCACCCTGAACACAGGATCCCCCCACCCAGGGTTGCGTCCTTAGCCCCCTACTGTACTCCCTGTACACACATGACTGTGTGGCCAGGTACAGCTCCAACTCCATCGTCAAGTTTGCTGATGACACTGTGGTGGTGGGCCTGATCTGCGATAACGATGAGAAGGCCTACCGGGAGGAGGTGGCTGATCTGGCACTCTGGTGTCAGGACAACAGCCTCCTCTTGAATGTCACAAAAACTAAGGAGCTGACTGTGGACTTTAGACAACATCCGAGGACGTACACGCCACTGGAGATAAATGGGACTACTGTGGATAGGGTGAGTTGCTTTAAATATGTGGGAGACCACATCACAGATGATTGGACATGGACAACACACACTGCCGCACTGGTGAGTAAGGCAAGGTAGCGCCTTTACCACCTCAGGCAGCTGAGGAAATTCAGAGTCTCTCTGAGGATCCTTCAGTGCTTCTATTCTGGGGCTGTAGAAAGCATCGAGTCCGGCAACACATCACAAACTGGTTTGGGAACTGCTCTGCCCAGGACAGGAAGGCTCTGCAGAGAGTAGTGCGTTCGGCCAAACGCAATATGGGAACTACACTCCCCCCCCCCCCCCCCCCACCCCCCCCTTACAGGACCTATACACCAGGGGGTACAGATCCAGAGCAAGCAACATAATGAGGGACACCTACCACCCCGGCAATGAACTGTTCCAGCTGCTACGGTCAGGCAAATGCCTCCGCTGTCATGCTGGGAAAACAGAGAGGATGAGACGGAGTACTTCCCACAGGCCATCAGGAGTTACCTCACTAGGGACTAATTTACTGTTGTGTTGTGTCTTTTGTAAACAATTATTTTCTAACATGTAAATACTGATTCTGTTCTATTCTGTCCTTAGTTTTTGCACAATCCGCAGGCATTGCCACTTTCATTTCACTGCACATCTTGTATGTGTATGTGACAAATAAAGCTGGCTTGACCTTCAGCCCACCGGCTCCATGCCGACCAAACGATCACCCTGCACACTAGTTCTATCCTACACACCAGGGACATTGATCGGACCTTTACATTTGTTTTCATCTGAATGTATTTCTGTTGGTCAGTTTTTGAGGGAGTCAGGAGAATGTCCTATTTGGAGATTCTTTGAGCCTCAGAGCAATAAGATGGATTCAGGTCCTTCGCTTAGGTAATCAGTGCGGAAACAGGCCCTTCAGCCCATCCGACTCCACACCAATCATTGATCACCCATTCACACTAGTTCCATGTTATCCCACTTTCACATCCACTGGGAGCGATTTACAGAGGATGATTAACCTACAAAACCTGCATATCTGTGGAATATGGAGGGAAAAAACCCAGAGCATAACAGGGAGAACACACAAACTCAACGCATAGACAGCACCCAAGGTCAGGATCGAACCCTGGTCTCTGCCGCTGTGAGGCAGTGGCTCCAACATGATGCCAAATCGGCTCCGTTCCTTGGCATTTACTTCTTAAAAATGGTACAATATTAATTTTGCGATACTCTTTGTCCTGTTGTTATGAACTGCCTTGGCAACTATTCTCAAATCCAGTCTTCATAAGTTTGTCGTGTTCAGTTATGAATGAAATTGTTATTTATATTGGAATATAGTGTGAATGATAACATTTTATGGAAATATAAATAGATAATTGTAAGGATTTTCAGATTAAAGGAAAAATATTTAAATTCCTACCATAATCGAACCGCACTTCTCTTTTGGAAGGGCAAAGATGATAGGTGCAAAGTGGGAGATGACCTGGCAAAAACAGGAAAGTAGATTATTATCTGAATGGTGGCCGATTAGGAAAGGGGGAGATGCAACGAAACCTGGGTGTCATGGTACACCAGTCATTAAAAATAGGCATGCAGGTGCAGCAGGCAGTGAAAAAGGCGAATGGTATGTTAGCATTCATAGCAAAAGGATTTGAGTATAGGAGCAGGGAGGTTCTACTGCAGTTGTACAGGGTCTTGATGAGACCACACCTGGAATATTGCGTACAGTTTTGGTCTCCTAATCTGAGGAAAGACATTCTTGCCATAGAGGGAGTACAGAGAAGGTTCACCAGACTAATTCCTGGGATGTCAGGACTTTCACATGAAGAAAGACTGGATAGACTCGGTTTGTACTCGCTAGAATTTAGAAGATTGAGGGGGAATCTTATAGAAACTTACATAATTCTTAAGGGGTTGGACAGGCTAGATGCAGGAAGATTGTTCCCGATGTTGGGGAAGTCCAGGACAAGGGGTCACAGTTTAAGGATAAGGGGGAAATCTTTTAGGGCCGAGATGAGGAAAACCTTTTTCACACAGAGAGCGGTGAATCTCTGGAATCCTCTGCCACAGAAGGTAGTTGAGGCCAGTTCATTGGCTATATTTAAGATGGAGTTAGATGTGGCCCTTGTGGCTAAAGGGATCAGGGGGTATGGAGAGAAGGCAGGACAGGATACTGAGTTGGATGATCATATTGAATGGCGGTGCAGGCTCGAAGGGCCGAATGGCCTACTCCTGCACCTATTTTCCATGTATGTTTCTATGTTTCTAGAAGCAGATGAGGGCTGTTCCTCATTTCCCCTCCAGCAACGGACGAAGAAACATACACTCCCTTCATTTCACTCTCACTTGACACCTTATTCAGCATTTTTATTGTTTTCTCCCCTCTCTTCTGTGAACACATTTACAGCATTTACAGTTACATATTTAATGCATCACCAGTTAGCTGTGGCGGGATGGAAATGAGAATTTCTTCCTCTTTTGTATCTGTGCTAAGTGCGAGAGGTAATAATGTACATTCTGCTTCTGAAATCTGTTTCTATTTCAATCGAACGGGTTGTGTTTCACAAGCATTACTCAATGTGCATGTATCTTCTGCATAAAATGAAGGATAATCTTCGGGTCGAGTATGTTCCATTGATTTATTTGCAAAGTCAATTGTCGGAGCCATAGAGCGGCACAGCGTGGAAACAGGCCCTTCGGCCCATCATGTCCATGCAAACCAACCTGCCATATTGGGCAAGTCCCACTTGCTTGCATTTGGCCTATGTCCCTCTAAACCCTTCCAGTCTTTCAAATCTATCTTCTATCTATTAATATATAAAACTCAAATCCGTCCGCCTGCAGTACGGATCCCTTCCTGCCTTTTGATTCGTTGAAGGCTGCTCCTTCCTATCAGCTTCCAACACACTTCGAAACAAAGTTGCAAGATAGGAACACTGAACTTTTCACTGCTGCAGCAGGCAGGGGAGGTGTCAATGGATTTTTTTTTAAAGAGGCAGGGCAGTGCTGGAAACTTACATTTGGCAACGGCTTCAGTTCCATTGGAGGAGACGGGTGCATGGTGGAATATTGGATTGGGGGAAATCACACCATTGGGGGAGCAGACCCAACGGGTCTGCACTTGGTCTAGTATATATATATAAAACTCAAATCAGTCCGCCTGCCATCCGGCTGCCGTCCGGCTGCATTTCTTCCTTTGATTCATTGCCACGCCCAATCCAGACACTCAATCTCCGAGATATTTTCCATTTCGGTAGAGATTTCGCTTTTCTTTCTAAGTATCCGCTCCTCATTTCATTTCGTCGTGTTCAAGTACATGTTTTTAATCAAATCCTTCTCCACCCGCCCCCCCCCCCCCACCCACCCCAAGTATTTCGAAAATAAACAGGCTTCTCCATTTACACTGAACTTTTCACTGCTGCACCAGGCAGGGGAGGGCTGCAATCTTACATTTGGGAACGGGCTCAGTTCCAATGGAGGAGACAGGTGCATGGTGGAATATTGGGTTGGGGGATCACACCATTGGGGGAGCAGACCCAACGGGTCTGCACTTGGTCTAGTGTCTTTTAAAAGTCATAATTGCATCTGCTTCTGCAACTTTCTCTGGCAGCTCATTCCAGATGAGAAAAGTTTAAACTTTAGACATAGTGTGGAAACAGGTCCTTCAAGTTCAAGTTCAAATGAGTTTATTGTCATGGGTCCCTGATGGGGCAATAACATTCTTGCTTTGCTTCAGCACAACAGAACATAGTAGGCATTGACTACAAAACAGGTCAGCGTGTCCATATACTATTATCAGCGCACCGAGTCCGCACCGATCAGCAATCACCCCGTACATTTGCACCCCGTACGTCATTACACACGAGGGACAATTTACAATTTACAGAAGCCAATTCGCCTACAAATGTGCACGTCTTTGGAATGTGAGAGGAAACCGGTGCACACGGAGAAAATTCACGCGATCACAGGGAGAACGTACAAACTCCACACAGACAGCACCCGTAGTCAGGATCGAACCCGGGTCTGTGGCGCTGTAAGCCAGCAACTCTACCGCTGCGGCACTGTGCCACCCTCAAAATTATCCCGGGGAAACCAGGACATGGATGAGGTTTTGACCAACGAATAAGCTAAAGCAGGGACATAGCCAGGTGAAGTCACAGAAATAGTCTTCAATGGACCAGGATGTCTGAGGCAGGCATGGGGCAATCAGCTTGTGTGGAGATAATGCAGCAAATTTCTGCCCGACAGTGACCGTAATACAGGTGAAGGATGCTTTCAGATGCACCATAATAGTGGAAGAATACCGAACTCAAGCATGACAGGAATGCTTTGACAGCTTCCTATATAAATGTGAGCATTCAAAATTTTAATAGAAAAGTTTGTAATAATAATAATAATAATAACTTTATTTGTTAAGCACCTTAAAAACAACCAAAGCTGACCAAAGTGCTGTACAGAAAAAAGAAAACAAGCAAGACATCATAAAACAGGCAGAACAACAGAACATACAACTAACACGAGGCGCATAAATTACATACAAAAATCCAAACAATAAATTAAAAAAACATAAAACACAAGTACAAACAACGCAGCAAAACCAAACAAATAAAGTTAATAAACAATTCGACACCTCACTGGTCTACAAAGGCCATGGAGAATAGATATGTCTTCAGGAGTGATTTAAAAACAGCTAGAGAAGGGGCCTGTTTAACGTGCAGAGGCAATTCATTCCACAATCTCGGAGCCGACACAGCAAAGGCACGGTCCCCTCTGAGCTTCCGCTTAGTCTTTGGCTCAATCAGGAGCAGCTGATCATCTGACCTGAGAGAGCGGGAGGGCGAATAAGGGTGAAGAAGCTCAGATAGGTAGGACGGGGCAAGACCACTTAGGGATTTAAAAGTAAATAAAATAATTTTAAAACGAATCCTATACTGAATAGGCAGCCAGTGGAGAGAGGCCAAAAGGTGAGAAACATGATCATGCTTTCGTGTGCCTGTCAAGAGACGAACAGCTGCATTCTGTACCATCTGGAGACGGGCGATGGAGGACCGACTAACCCCCAGATACAGTGCATTGCAGTAATCCAGCCGGGTGGTAACAAAGGCATGGATTACCGTCTCAAAGTGCTTCCTTGACAAAATCGGCTTTATTTTTGCCAGCTGCCTCAGATGGAAAAAACCAGATTTAACAACAGCCCTTACCTGACAGTCAAATCTAAGCTCAGGGTCCACTTTAATCCCCAGGTTCGTGATGTTAGGTTTGAGATATGCAGACAAAGAGCCTAGATCAACAGGGGGGGCCCCAGAGGTGCCACCAAAGATCATTACCTCTGTCTTGTCATCATTAAATTTTAAAAAGTTCAGTGACATCCAGGCCTTTATGTCACTGAGACACTCAAGCAAGAGGCCGACAGAGTGTACACCCCCCTTTCCCAGAGGCACATAAAGCTGACTGTCATCAGCATAAAAGTGGAATGAAATCCCGTGCTTCCTAAGGATGGAACCGAGTGGGAGCAAATAGGTGTGGGGGGACTGTAACTATTTTGATACATTGATCAAGATTGCTCCTTTTTCACTAAAATGGGACTCTAATTCCTGAATTAATAGCGAAGTCACATAAATCCTGCCTATTTTGACAATGAATTGTGAGATAGAAGATAGAAAAGCACAGAAGATAGACACATAGTGCTGGAGTAACTCAACGGGTCAGGCAGCATCTCTGCAGATAAAGGATGGGTGACGTTTCGGGTCGGGACCCTTCCTCAGACTGAGGAAATCTCCCGACCCGAAACGTCACCCATACTTTAGCTGCAGAGATGCTGCCTGACCCGTTGAGTTACTCCAGCACTTTGTGTCTATCTTCAGTGTATACCAACATCTGCAGTTCCTTTCTACACATTGAAAAGTATAGCACAGAACCGTTAACCCACAATGTACGTGTCGAACAGGACGCCAAACTAAACACATCGCATCTACCTGCACGGGATCCATATCCATGTGCCTATCTGAAAGCCTCGTAAACACTACTATCATGTCTGCCTCCACCCCAGCAGTGCATTCCAGGCCCCCACCCCTTTCTGCGTTAAACATAACTTTCCCCGCACATCTCCTTTAAACTTTGCCCCCTTCACCGTAAACCTATTTCCTCTAGTCTCGGACATTTCAATATTCTGAAGTTTCCAATATTCACATGTTTAGAAACATATCTGTCGGGATAAATTTGAGAGGGACAATCTAAGCTGCAAACCTTGTGGTTTTCTTTACGGATGAAAATGTTGGTGCATAAAACCACTAAACACAAAAAGCTGGAGTAACCAGCAAGACAGGCAGCATCTCTGGAGAGAAGGAATGGGTGACGTTTCGGGTCGAGACCCTTCCTCCGACAGACTGACCAGTCTGAAGAAGGGTCTCGACCGAAACATCACCAATTCCTTCTCTCCAGAGATGCTGCCTGTCCCGCTGAGTTACTCCAGCTTTTTGTGTCTATCTTCGGTTTAAACCAACATCTGCAGTTCCTTCCTACACATGACTTCTAAACACTTTTGATCCTTGACTCTTGAAAGAATAAATCTGCAGAGCATTTGAATCTTCACTGTCAGCTTTTTCTTCATCTTGTGCAACAGGGAAACCATCTGGTTGAACCAGCAGTTGGAGTTACTTTTGTGTACAATTTGTTACAGATGGTAAAGACCCAAGCCAAATGCTTCTTCAGACACTGGCTTCGGCAAATCAGTACCGAATTTTAACAACAAACTTTTAGTTTAGTTTTAAGTTCAGTTTAGTTTAGAGCAGTGGTTCCCAATGTACGCCCCACAGGGGGGCAATTTGATTTTTAAGGGGGGCAATTGAGCGCGACTGAGGAGGTCTGGGTCCAAATTTTCGATTTTTTATTTTTTGGATTTTCCATTAGGTAAACATATGTAGTTTATGTTTCAGATGTTATTTTGAGTAAATAATTTTTTGGGGGTAAAAAGGGTCTTTATTGTGTAGTTATTACATAATCACCGCGCCATCGCTCTTCATGCACGTCGCACGAAGCGCGCGAGGTCATGGGAGAACCTTATTTATTGTATTGGATTTAGAAATGCGATTCAAAGAGCTTTTGCTAAGTTACCCTTATAATATCTATTTCCTCCGTTTTCTCCCAAGGGAAAGCAAGGGGGGGGGGGGGGGGCATCAGGATTTTAGAGGTGATTAGGTGGGGCATGGCCAAAAAAAGGTTGGGAACCACTGGTTTAGAGATACAGTGCGGGAACAGGGCCTTCGACCCACTGAGAGCACTATCCTACACACTGGGGACAATTTACAATTCTTACCAAAGCCAATTAACCTACAATTCTGCACGTCTTTGGAGTGTGGGATGAAACCGGAGCACCCGGAGAAAACTCACGTGGTCACGGGGAGAAAGTACAAACTCCGTGCAGACGGCACCCATTGTCAGGATCGAACCCGGATCTCTGGTGTTGTATGGTAGCAACTCTACCACTGCGCCATCGTGCTGCCCTTGTGATAATGATGTTCCCTTTGGGTAGGGTAACTCAGTGAGATAGTTCGATGCACTCCCTACTTGATTGCAGTAAAGAAGGATCCCGGCTCGAAACGTTGCCTATCCATGTCCTCCACAGATGCTGCCTGACCCACTGAGATACTCCGGCACTTTATGTTCTATGCACGATTGTGGCATCTGCAGTTCCTTGTCTCTCTTAGATACTGCTGACCAAGGGCAAGAATGGAGCATGATGCCATGCATGAGACAAGATAAATTTTAAAGTCAAGGAAAGCTGCATTGATTCATGCAATTTTTAATATAAATTTTGTACAATTCACCAACAGAATCATTATTATTTATTAAATGTTTTGCAGTCTTGATGTAGCAGGCTAATGGACAAACACTCTCAAATCTATCATCATTTAGGTGCTCATTTGCATTATTAGTTAAATCTACGGAATCAGTTCGGCTTTGGCAGCAATTTTGGATTCAGATCAAAATTTCAATGTCATTTTGTTTTTGCGCTAACATTCCTTCCACTGCTTCTCCTGGATTAATTAGTAATGGGTTTTTTTTGGAAAGCGGAATCACGGAAATAGAGGTTTCCGCTCCTGGCTTTTTTTGTTGGTTGGCGTGGGAGGCAGTCAGCGGTGTGGCTGCGAAGTAAACAGGTACATATTCTGCCCTGCTCACCCCTTGCAGATGGTCAGTGATGGTCTGCATATGGATCAGGAGCCAGGATGCATCTGGTACCTAGACCCTGATGGGAGCCACAGCGTACTTTACACTTCTGTGGATTTCAGACCATCTGTTTCCGTGTTTCCCCTAACCCAAGCTGAGAGGCAAAAACTAACATGCACCAGGCAATTCTGAGTTATAACTCATGATTAACCAAGAAATCTAATGCAGATAAGGTCCATTAATTAATTCGGTTTTAGTCAAGGAGGGCCTGACTATTTCTTGATGGTACAATAACCTTAAAATAAATTACAACCATAATACAGGTTTAGTCAGATAAAATGGCAGAATACCAGGAATCGTGTAATTGTCCCTGGAAATATGACCTCTTTTGTTGAAATGAACAGATCTCATAAAGGTCCTTTCATGCCTATACCATCACCATTTCACAATCCTAGGTGCTTTGTAATTACTGTGACAGGGGAATAACAGGAAAAGAGTTCTCAGCTATCTCCAGGTCAGGATCCCGCAGTCTCTCTCCAGTGACAAACATTCTGTTCGTGTTTTAACAAAATTGAATTTTGACATTTTTCATTTGTTTGAGGGATAATTAGTTATGCCTTGCAGACCCATTCAGCTAAAACAGATTAATTATTTTCAAAATGGATAACAAAAAAGAAAACCATCTTACAAATTACAAGCATTGCTAAAGAAATGTTATTCTCATGAGAATCGCAGCACATTTCAGATTTAAATATTCCTTTTATTTGGCTCTGATTTCATGCTCTCTCTTTTGTACCAACAGTCAATTTCACCTTTTTAGCGCAGAATTTATTTAAAATAAATTAGTGACTTTGCAAAGAAAAAAACAGGCAGCAAGCGTGGACTGAGTAGAACAAAACAGCTTAAAAGCACTCTGCGTTGAATTTTGGAAGTGCAAATGTTTAGATCCTGCTATTATTCAAACCTGATTTAGTTTTTTTTCTTTCTAATACACACAAAATATATGGTCATCAGGTCACCAGTGGCCATATGATCACTAGAGTCTATTCTACCACCTATCAAAACCCTAGCCCAGTTAGTATCTTAAAGCTACAATCCTGCCCTATTTCACTTTCCTTGATTCCCTTTGTGCCTCAATATTTATCATTCCCAGCCTTGAACATATTCGACAATTGTGCTCCCCTCAGGCTTCTATTATCTGATCCGTTTGGATAAATTACAAAACAAAACAGCACAGTGGTGCAACGGTAGAGTTGCTGCCTTACAGCACCAGAGAACCGGGTTGGATCCTGACTACGAGTGCTGTCTGTACGGAGCTTGTACGTTCTCCCTGGGACAGTGTGGGTTTTCTCCGGGTGCTCCGGTTTCTCCCCCAATACCAAAGCGTCCGCTGCTCTAGATGTCAGCAGATCTATATCGGTGAGACCAAGCGGAGGTTGGGCGATCGTTTCGCCGAACACCTCCGCTCGGTCCGCAATAACCAAGCTGACCTCCCGGTGGCTCAGCACTTCAACTTCCCCTCCCACTCCGTCTCCGACCTCTCAGTCCTGGGTCTCCTCCATGGCCACAGCGAGCAGCACTGGAAATTGGAGGAACAGCACCTCATATTCCGTTTGGGGAGCCTGCATCCTGGGGGCATGAACATCGAATTCTCCCAATTTTGTTAGTCCTTGCTGTCTCCTCCCCTTCCTCAGTCCCCCTGCTGTCTCCTCCCATCCCCCAGCCTTCGGGCTCCTCCTCCTTTTTCCTTTCTTGTCCCCGCCCCACCCCCGCCCCCGATCAGTCTGAAGAAGGGTTTCGGCCTGAAAAGTTGCCTATTTCCTTCGCTACATAGATGCTGCTGCACCCGCTGAGTTTCTCCGGCTTTTTTGTGTACCTACCAAAGCCGTACAGGTTTGTATGTTAATTGGCTTTGGTAAAATGGTAAAATTGGCCCTGGTGTGTAGGTTATTGTTGTAAGTTTCTGTACAGTATGTCTAAACGAAACAAAACTAAACTGAAACAAAGGATAGACCACATGAGCTATTACTATTACACAAAACCTGGTACAGTTTATTTGCTGTTTTGGTGAGACCAAGGGAGATCTCGACAAAGTTCTGTGCTATTGCAGGCAATATTCTTCAAGTTTGTATATCCCTCCTCCTGCACCAAAGGCCAACATGCCATTTGGCTTCCTAATTATAACGCTGTGCAAGGAAGTGTTCCTGCTATTCTGTCTTGACCGTGGTTGTAATGAGGCCAGATGAAGTGTCTACCTCCAGTGTGACTGCCTTCTGTGTACTGCGAAAGGGCTCTGGCTGGGTCCACCATTCTGTCTCACACCCTGCTCATCTGAAAGAGGCTCCTGATATTAAAAGGTGTATCGGAGAACTTTTATTTTAAGCCATGATCTTTCCTTCCTTTTTCTCGAGCCAAGAGTCAAGAGAGTTTCATTGTCATCTGTACCGATCTGCTACAGTTTAACAGGCCCATAAAGGCAATAACACTGCTAATATTACAAAAAAAATCAATGAACCATTATCCACAATACTGATGCAAAAGCACCCAGTCCTTAGTGCAACCAAAGACAGTCCTCGGAAGTTCACAGTTGAGGTTTGTGTGGTTTAGTGTTCAAGAGCCTGACTATTGCTGAGAAGAAGCTGTTCTTGAACTTGGTGGTCATAGTTTTCAGGCTCCTGTACCTTAGATATAGATATAGATATAGATATGCCATTTATTGTCACTATACATGTACAATGAAATTAAAAGCTGCTCGTACTCAGTGCATACATATAATTTAGTACAAAAAACAAGAAACAGAAAACAAAAACAGAAGGGAGAAAGGGGGGGGGGGGGGATAGGTGCACAATTATGGTGCACAATTCTGCGGCGCTATATAGATGGAAGTCCGGGTGTTGGGCTGTGAAGTCAGTGCATGTGTGAATTTGAATTAAGAGTAGTTATAATTTTTGGAAAACAACTATTCCTGAGTCTATTTGTCCTGGATTTGATGCACCTATAGCGCCTTCCAGAGGGCAGCAGGTCGAACAGTCCAAACGCAGGATGGGAGCTGTCTTTGATGATCTTCTTTGCCCTGCTAAGGCAGCGGGAGGTGTAGATATCCATCAGGGAGGGGAGGGGGCAACCAATGATCCTCTGCGCTGTCCTAGTTACCCTCTGAAGCCTCTCCCTGTCTGCCATGGTGCAGCTGCCATACCATGCTGTAATGACTACGCCCAGTAGTGACCTTCTTCCCGAGGGTAGAAGCAAAATTAACGCAAGGCCGAGGTGGTGTGGAGTCTTTGATGATATTGGCTGCCTTTTTGAGTTTATGCCTCCTGTAGAACCCTTTAAGGGTGGAGAGGTCAGTCTCTGTGATGGACCAGGCAATGTCTACCATTCTCTGTAATCTGCTTCATTCCTGTGTGTTTGAGTTGCCGAACCAGATCGCGATGCCAAACCAGGCCATGGTGGGAATGTATCCATTTGTTTGGATGGGTTTGTAAGTAGGACATTGTCATATAGGATAAATCAGAGGTGGTTTTATAGCGATGCTGGGGTCGGTAAAAAGCAATTAATCAAAAAACATTAATGAAATCATAAAATTCAGGATTAAAGTTTAGTAAATTTATCAACATCATCTGAGCCTCTCAATTAATTTCTGTCATGAAACCATTACAATATATCTATTATATTGTATCTTTCATTTTATAGGGTATTTTTACAGAGCTCGAGCCTGGTTTTGGCTCTGCAGTAGACTCGCTGTGGCCACAGTGTCGGTTTCAGTGCTTTATATGTAATTGATGGTTGATGATATTTAATCTGAAAGATTAATGATTGTGATGCATTTTTTCAACTTTATTGAGAAATAATTACAGGGAAATTCTGTAGCCAATATATATCATGGACACAGAATTCATAAGTATGTGCAAGATAAGATCGTGCTCACAAGTTAAAAACAATTACCGAGCCTTTGCTATTGTTTGTGGGAGCTTTCAGATTGGCTAATTTTTCAGGACAAAGAGGA
Organism: Leucoraja erinaceus; assembly: GCF_028641065.1. Taxonomy (NCBI): domain Eukaryota; kingdom Metazoa; phylum Chordata; class Chondrichthyes; order Rajiformes; family Rajidae; genus Leucoraja; species Leucoraja erinaceus. The sequence goes on along the minus strand of NC_073399.1, from coordinate 28,654,983 downwards.
AGTGTCATTCCAAATCCCCAATGTTCGGAAATGTTTTTTTGCTGAGTTCTTTGGTCGATTTATAAGAAACCTTGGAGTATTTTGTTATAGGTTTAAAAGAAATTGAATGTTCGCGGTGCAATTGTTTGGTCGAGGTGCAATTGTTTGGTCGGTAGATCGGTCAGTTGATACAAGATAATATAATGCGAGTGTATTACTACTTCAGGTTCGGCAAATGATCACATCATTAGTGCATGTGTTCCACACAATTAGATTAGGGTTCCAAACTAGTTTAGTTTAGTTTAGAGATACAGCATAGAAACAGGCCCTTCGGCCCACCGAGTCCACGCCGACCATCGATCGTCTGCTCGCACTAGTGCTGCGTTGTCCCACTTTCTCGTCCACTTCCTGTACACTATGGGGGCAATTTACACAGGCCAATTAACCTACAGCCCCGCACATTTTTGGGACGTGGGTGTAAATCAGAGCACCTGGATAAAAACCCACCCGGTCACGGGGAGAACGTGCAAACTCCACACAGGCACCACCTGAGGTCGGGATCGAACCCGTGTCTCTGCTGCTGTGAGGCTGCATCACTGTGCTGCCCAGAGATTCCTGTTAAATTCCGCACGGGTGGCGCAGCAGGTAGAGCTGCTGTCTCACAGCGTCAGAGACCCAGGTTTGATCTGAAATTCAAGCACACGTGATGGCCATTCTATTACAAGAAACATTTCCTTATATCGTTTACTGATTTTACTTGATGGAATGAAAATTATTTTCCACTCTAATAACCCACAAATAGATAGTTGGCGTGTCTGTATTCTATTAACTATTTCACTGTACCTGGATACATGTGACAATAAAGTATCGTGATTATTACACTCCCATTATATTGGGTGGCACAGTAGTGCAGCGGGTAGAGCTGCTGCCTCACAGTGCCAATCCATTATGTCGAGTCTCTGGCGCTGCAGATTAACAGCTCTACCAGCTGCACCACGGTAAATACATTTAGATAAATGGGAACTTGAAAAATGAACATCGTTACGTAGGAAGCTGATTAGAGCTCCTATTAGATGATGGAACACCATCCACGCATCATAACACTTGAAGATCTAAAGAAGGACCCCGACACAAACCATCACCCATCCTTTTTCTCCAGAGATGCTACCTGGCCCGACTCCTTCCAGCACTTTGTGTCTATCTTCACACTTGTAGTCTGTTGGCTGGGAGTTAACAAACAACATTGGCCCTTTAACAAGGTCTGTGGATGTAGAACTGTTACATATTTTCATGCATGTAATATAATATTTATATCTGCCTTCAGGGACTGCAGGAATGCCAGGAGTGCCTACAGAATAAATGATGACTTTTCTAGCTGTGCTGCCCCTGGCAATCTGAAATGTATCTTTAAATGAATCCAGGAACACTGAACACTCGTGCCGACTGTGTTATTCTACACATCTGAATTATCATTTTCATTTCCACATGTGTGAAATATTGATCCTGTGAGCAGTGAGATTATCAGTCATGACCACACAATCAGCATAATGTGGCCCCAAGTATACATGGGGGACTAACAGGACGGGACGACAGCAACTGTGGAAATGACCACCACTGACCCGTGTGGTGACTGGTCTTTCTCCTTATTCTTCACTTTGAATTTTATCATCGGTTGATATCTGTAATATTTTATTACGTCTCAAAGTAATATTACGCGCAAAAATACGGAGAGCGATTTCTGTTCTTCAGACAGCAGAATATGCTTTGCAGGGGTAGGGATAGCAGAATTCAGCCCTAAACAATAGGTGAGGTAAAGAATGTAGTGCATTTATCAACAGCGCCAGTGTCTAAACTGTAGACATAGTAAAGATGGCGGCGCCTCGCAGCAGCGGCCCCTGCAGTCCGTCTGTCTTTTTTTTTTTTTGTCCTGTGGAGTGTATAGTTTGGTTGTAGTTTATATGTTGTTTTTAGCTGTGTATATGTGGGGGGACTTTTAAATATCTTCCCTGTACGGGGGACCCGCCTTTTCCTTGTCGGGTCTCCGTTGTCGTTGGGGCCTAGCACCGTGGAGCGGCCTCCAACTGGAACGATCTGGGGGCTCCAGTCGCGGAGCCTGCGGACTCACCATCGTGAGCTGGCTGGCTTCGGAGCGTGGAGAGCAGTGGTGACGCACGGCTGCGACCCGACTTTGGAGCTTCAGAGGCTCCAGCTGCAGGCACGGTGGACGGTGACATCGGGAGCTTGTGGGTCCCTGGTGGGAGACCGCTTTTTGGAGCTCCCGCTATGGCAACTTCTCCCGCCCGAATTGCGGGGTTGAAAATGAGCCCGGCGCGGCTTTAACGGCCGCGGGACTTGTCATCGCCCGCCGGGGGCTTTAACATTGGGAGAAGAATGGAAAACAGGGGAGAGACAATAACTTTACCTTCCATCACAGTGAGGAGGAGATTCACTGTGATGGATGTTTGGGTAAATTGTGTTAATTGTGTGTCTTGGTTTTTTTACATTTCTTTTTTTTCTTTTTTTTTCTTCTTGTTGTGTGACCAAATTTTGTTTGAACTTCATTTGAGGTTCAAATGACAATAAACGGTATTGTATTGTATTGTAAGGAACTGCAAATCCTGGTTTTACAAAACAAATCACACACAAAGTGCTGAAGTTAGGAGTGCTGGGGTTAGGAGGAAGAGATAGATCAGCCATGATTGGATGGCGGAATAGACTTGATGGGCCAAATGGCCTAATTCTACTATCACTTATGACCTTTTGACATGAAGTAACTCAGCGAATCAAGCAGCATCTCTGGAACACTTGGACAGGCGATGCTTCGGGTTGGGACACTTCTTCAGACACTCCTTCCTTCTCCAGCTCCTTCTCATGGACTCTCCCTGCCGGCCTACTACCGTCTCTGGACTTTTATTTTTCCAATTGCCAGTGCGACATCAACCATCTTGTCTTCTCCACTCTCCGCACCCACTCCAATTTTACCCTGTCTGAACATACAGACCACCACAGAGACTCTAAAGAACGGTCCTGACCAAAGACATCACCTGTCCATGTTCTCCAGAGATGCTGCCTCGACCGCTGAGTTACTCCAGCACCATGTGTATTTTATTCAGAGCAGCAAAAATGTTGTCAAGAATTTGGTGTATGTGTTATTGCTGAGGTGAACATATTTACTATTAAATTCATCTTCACGACTGTAAATTATTCATGGAAGTTGCTATGAAATTGGAGAGAAAGAGTTAGCTTCCAACCAAGGGATTTCTTTCTCAATCCAAGCCCATCGCAAATTATGTAATGTTGAAGACTATTGATGTGAATGTTAATTTGATGCATTGCATCCACTGCTGCTCCTCAGACGGTTAATTTTACAGTAGGAACAGCATGTGTTTGTGTGCAAGTGCTTCAATGCTCTCTCTATCTCTCTGTTGACATTTTTGAGGTCCTGGCCAAGTTTATTTCGAGAGCGCGAATGGTAGATTTGAGCAGGAGCAGCATTGGGAGAGGGGGATATGTAGGGTTTTGATGTGTGGACCACTGTCTTTCTGCGTAGGAGATACAATTTTCATGCCGTTCAAGGCACATTACGACATCGCACTTCCCGTGAAAGAATTCCTCGCTGGAACCTTTACAAGTAATTCACGCCGGAGATTGGCGCTACCTTCCTCATCTTCCTTTGTGGTTGCTGGCACACACTCTGCAGTGTTGACCACAGAAACACAAGCGGATGGGGAGCGGGGAGCCTCACTCTCTCAAATTCCAGACCTTCTGCCAAAAACCTGACTGTCATTTCCAACAGGAAGGCTCTGGGCACCCACTTTGATATTAGATGACTTTGAAAAGGAGTATTGGCTGACATAGTCTGTTGCTATCCATGGTGTATTTGACTATTCTGAATGGTTTAAATATTAAACTTGAAATTCTTAACCGTTTTTTAGAGGATATTCCCAAGACACCCTTTGCTACTGCTTAGAATTCGATAGTGAGAAGCGGCTGGTAAAAGAATTGAGGCACAATTTCCATCCATTCCTCAACTATTTATCTTAGTGTGTTGTTACTGATTTTTCTTAAATGCTCAGGAGCTTTGTTGCACTTATGGTTCTATGAGAGGCAGAGATAGGGTAGACAGTCAGAAACTTTTTCCCAGGATGGAAATATCAAATAGCTTTAAGGCGAGAGGGACATATTTTAAAGATGTGTGGGGGAGTGTTCTTTTTACACAAAGGGTGGTGGGTGCTTGGAAATGCTGGTGGTGCAGGCAGATATGCTAGTGACATTTAAAAGACCTTTGATTAGGCATCTGTATATGCAGGGAATGTCGGTACTTGGATTATGCACAGGTAGTTAGGAGATGGTCTTGTCATTGTGTTCGGCACAGACATGGTGGGCCGAAGGACCTGTTCTTGTGCTGTACTGTTCCATGTTCTCAGTTGCAGGCCATTTCGCTCACCCAATGCTAACATAGTTCTAACATTGCAAAGTGCGACAGGCCCTGTTCTTCAACCGCACTGTCCCATGTTCTCCGTTGTGTGCCATTTCCGTCATGCAACACTACCAGTAGATGTGCCATTCATCCACTCATGCAGCGCTTTCTATTTGTGACGCTACGCACCAGTATGGCGTAGATTTGATCGCCGTACAGCAGCGGATAATGTGGCGTGAACTGTTCGATGTGAACCGCCACCTGTTAGCCTGCAAACCTGGCACTGTCCCCGTGAGATTGCGCAGAGGAAGGAAGAGGCAGTCCGTACCCACGCAGCATTGGTCTAGCACGTGAGCGACACTGACCTAACGTCACCTCCAACGTTTGGTGAAACAGTGTTTAAGAAGGGAACTGCAGATGCTGGAAAATCAAAGGTACACAAAAATGCTGGAGAAACTCAGCGGGTGCAGCAGCATCTATGGAGCGAAGGAAATAGGCAACGTTTCGGGACGAAACGTTGCCTATTTCCTTCGCTCCATAGATGCTGCTGCACCCGCTGAGTTTCTCCAGCATTTTTGTGTACCTTTGGTGAAACAGTGCTTGTTCAAGGATATCTGACGCAGGAAAGGCTGCAAGTTATTTCTTAAATCACAAAATATCTGCGCCCACACTTGTCTGTCATCTGCCCCACATCCTGTTCCTGGTCTTCACAACCTCCCTCCTGGCAGCTCCAGTGATTGTTGACCTCTCTCAATGCTGCTGGGAGACCTGACCTCCATCAGAGCTGCTTCCCTGGGCCTCTCGCTCCCTCTCCGCCACTCTTGGGACTTGCCATCTGTGATAGAGTGGTGGATAAGTTTAATTTTGGTGTTAGATATACAGCATGGAAAAGGGCCTTTTGTCTCACCAGGCCCACGCCGGCCATCGATCATCTGTTAACGCTTGTTCTATATTATCCCACTTTCATATCCACTGCCTACACACAAGGGGCAATTTACAGAGCGCCAATTTACCTATAAGCCCGCACATCTTTGGAATGTGGGAAGCAACTGGAGCACCGGATAGAAACCCATGTTTCTACACAGTATAGGGTGCAAACTCCACACAGACAGCAGAGGTCAGGATTGAATCCTGGTCTCTGGCAGCATGAGGCAGCAGCTCTACCAGCTGTGCCATGGGGTTGTTTTAAGTTTGGCAGAAAGGCTTCAGAAGATAAAGAGTACAAAATGGCTGCTCAGACTGACAGGTTATCTTGACTGTCAGGGTTTGTACGTGAATCTTTCAGCTCCTGGGGGAAGATACAGGAGCTTGAAAACTCTGTCATCCAGACTTAAGAACAGTGCCTTCCCCAATGTTATCCGACTCGCGAGCCAATCACCTCTTTCACACCCCCTTCCCACGGAGTCTTAACTTGATCCGCCGCCATTCCGTTATGACACTTTAAGGTTTATGCACAAACCTTGAAACGTATGTCTTTGGATTGTGGGAAGGATCTGGAGCACCCGGTGAAAACCCACGTGGTCACTGGGAGAACGTGCCAACTCCACACAGACAGCACCCGTAGTCAGGAGCGAACCCAGGTCTGACACTGTAAATCAACAGCTCTACCGCTGTGTCATTGTGCCGTCCCAATGTTGTTAGAACAACTTGTGATAAGATATTTCCACCATGTATTTAAATGGCCCCTCTTGTTGTACAGGCAGTCCATCGATTACCAACGGGAGCCAACTGGAGGTTGAGTGCTGCTTCTCCATGGGTTTTCTCCATTGACTGATATTCAAAGCTTCTGGTGACTATAGTTGGGCAGAATGCAGAGAGGATTTACAAGGACCTTGCCAGGACTCATGGCCTGAGCTATGGGGAGAGGTTGGGCAGGCTAGGACTTTATCCTTGGTGTGCAGGAGCCTGAGGGGAAAACTTATCGAGCTGTATAAAATCATTAGGGGGACAGATAGGGTGAATGCACAGAGTCCCTTACCCAGAGAAGAGCAATTAAGAACCAGAGGGCACGGGGTTAAGATGTGAGGGAAAAGATTTAATAGGAACATGAAGGGCAACTTTTTTTACTCAGAGGGTGGTGGGCAAATGGAACGAGCTGCCAGAGGAGGTAGGTGAGGCAGGTTCTTTAAAAGACATTTGAACAAGTATACAATAGGAAAAGCTTAAAGGTATATGGATCATACCTGGGCAGGTGGGACTGGCGTAGATTGGTGGTATGGACAAGTTGGGCCAAAGGGCCTGTTTCTGTGTTGTACGCCTCAATAGACACCATAGCAGGTCGCACAAAGATGGTTTCACTGTTGCAGTCTTTTTTACTGAATGTGTTCAAGGATAAACAATTGCTTTTAGAGTTGACATGAAAGTTAATGTGTGTTAAGTAAATTCAATTTAAATATGACGAGTCTATATAATTCTATCTAATTATGTCGGTTTAGTGAGCTGGACGTTTTTGGGAAGAAAGCCGATTGCCGCTGCATTTTTCAAGTTTATTTTAATATTCAATATTGAAATATTCCGAAAAACACATTTGTTGGAAAAGGCATTGTATGCATATTTAGTGGGATTGTATATTCCAGCCCTGTGTTTGTTTCGATATTAATTCATGATTGCTCAGTTTATGCAAATAATATTCCTTGCACAATGTGTGTAAAATGATGCATATTTAAGCGAGGGAATTTTTAGCTTCTTGCCCTAAGTTTTGGCAGCTTTTGAAAATAATTTTTCCCACTTGCACCATCTAAGCAACAAGCTCACTTGCTGTTTGGACGACAGTGTTCCCCCTTCTTTCCATTCTTCCCTTGGTACGTAGGGAGACAGCGCAGAAACAGATACGCTAGCACTATCCTACACACTACAGACAATCTACAATTTTACCAAAGCCAATTAACCTACAAACCTGCACGTCTCTGGAGTGTGGGAGGAAACCTGAGCACCCAGAGTAACCCACGCAGTCACAGGGAGAATGTACAAATATAGTACAGACAACACCCGTAGTCGGGATCGAACCCAGGTCTCTGACATTGTATGGCAGCAGGTCGACCGCTGCGCTACTGTGCCACCCCTATTGTGGGGTCATCGCAACTACTAACTTCATGTGCTTACAATCTCTCCCTCTCTCTCTCTCTCTCTCTTTGTCCCCCTCTCTCGCTCTCCCTCTCTCCCTTTCTCAGTGGATGCTATGTCACCTGCAGTTAGTTGTGTTTCTTATGTCTTATGTTTGATTTTTTTTAATGCAAGTTCTAACTCAGTGCTTCACTGAGGGTGGAGGAACGTTGAGCGAGAGGAGACAGGACAACGTGTGGCAGGTAATAGGTGAACACAGGGTGTGGACTTTTTTTCGATAAGCAGATGGTTGGAACGAAGGCTGTGAGACAAAAAGATTGAAGATTTGCGAATTGTGAAGCCAGAGGAAGGAATGTGGCTGTAGGGGGAGGGGAGAAACAGGAGCGGGTCCAGGTTAGCCACAGGGGAGCGTTGGTGGGGGGGGGGGGGGGGAGGAAAGGTGAGCATGGGGGAAAAAGAGAAGAGTGGGTGGGGATTGTTAGAGGTTGCCTAAAATTGGAAAATTGAACGTTCCTCCAGTTTGCGGGTGGTCTCACTCTGTCAATGGAGGTGACCCAGGACAGAGAGGTCAGTATGGGAATGGGGAAAGGACTTAAAATGTTTAGTAACTGGGAGATCCAGGCGGTCTTTCTCTCTCTCTTTCTCCGCCTCTGTCATTGCCTCTGGCAACAGACGAGGCCCAGGACACAAAGGACAATATGGGAATGGGAAGGGGAGTTCACATTCTTAGCAACCAGGAGATCCTGTAGATTACAGTGTGGGGGGGGGGGGGGGGGGGGGGGGGGGGGGGGGGGGGGGGGGGGGGTTCGACAGGAAGATGGTTGGACAAAGGCGAGAGATGAAAAGCCAAAAGGTGTGAAACAAGGATGGAGGAGGTGTGAATTGTAAAGTTCATTGTAATTGTGAATTGTAATACTAGAGGGAGGAATATTAGATGGAAGGGGAGAAATGGGTGTGCATCCAGGTGGAGTACAGGGGTAGAGAGGGGGAAGGAAGGGAAGGAAGAAAACATATTAATTAATAAATAAATAAAGGGAGCCTGGAACGTCTGCAAGATGGAGTGAAGACTGTGCCTATTCCTCCCGGTGCCTATGCACACTTCTGTGTACTTTTGGGCAGCTTACAACCCAGCGGTATGAATATTGATTTTTCTAACTTCAAATAGCCCTTGCATTCCCTCTCCCTCTCCATCCCTCCCCCACCCTAGTTGCGTACTAGTTTCACTATTGTCCTGCTGGGTTTCACTGGTTGCATCACTCGTTATCACCTTTCCCACAGCCAACAATGGCCCATTGTGGGCTCCACTTTTCCTTGATTGTCATTGCCGTCTTTGATCTGTCTTTTTTTTTTCCACACCTCTCATCAATTTGTTCCATGTAGCTGTTCATAATCACTCGGTTCCCTCTCCCTTATCCTGACTCTCAGTCCGAAGAAGGGTCTCGACCCGAGACGTCACCTGTTCCCTTGCCCCTCCAGAGATGCTGCCTGACCCCGCTGGGTTGCTGCAGCTTTTTGCTCCACATGCCCCAACTGTTGGACAAGGTAGTGCCAGCAGATGGAAAGCCGGTCTGGGTGCAAACCAGGGAAGTGGGAAATAATCGGCTCATTAACGAGAGGACGCTGAACATGGTTCAGTGGCAAGTGCCTTCACTCCAGCGATCTATTCACACTGAATGGGAAGTGTCTGTGATCCACAACGCTGACAGCTGCAGAGAAAAATGGCAAGACAAAGAAGTTGTCAGTGGTGAGAAATACTTGTGGATCGGGTAACAAATGCTTTGTGAAAAGTTAAGCCATCAGTCGAGCAATGTGAACATCACTTCTACTTTATTTCCTGACCCAAGTGCAGGCCCGGTTTGACAGATATATTTGGTGATTTACAAGGAACAAATCTCTTAATGCTTTATTGTCTTGCCATGTTTTTAATGAGAGGCCACTTGAACACCCTGAAGGTGTTGTTGCCCCTTCAGCTGTCAAATGACAACAAATAAATTGTTATGACAGATTCTTCTTGCGTTTGGTTGGAACGAGTCAGCTTGCAGGACTGATTTTTCATTCTGGGTTCCCGCTCGCCCATTCCTTTCCCGTCTCTCAAATCCGGCGCTTGGTGTTTAACTGTGAAAATGCGAGATTCGCTCGGCTTTGCCAGGTCTCAGCCTCGGGGATTCTGTGAGAGAAAACAAGTGGCTACTGTTTACTTTCTGCATCACTGATCTCAAACACTTTCATTTGTTCATCAGGGAGGCTGTTGAGACGGTAGGATCCTTGTAAACCTCCAGTAGCCGTCGATAAATCATTCAGGAATAATACCGACTGCTAAGACCAGTTCAGCTCTCGCTGTCTCACAGATCACTACAATGCAGGAACAGGCCATTCGGCCCACAGTGTCCCTGCTGGACACCATGATGCCTGCTCGTGATCCACATCCCTCTATTCCCTGCATATCCATGCATCTCTTAAACACCACTCACCTATCAGTTGGTAGAGACCTTTATGCCCCTGTCCCACTTAGGAAACCTGAACGGAAACCTCTTGAGACTTTGCGCCCCACCCAAGGTTTCCGTGCAGTTCCCAGAGGTTGCAGGTGGTTGCCGGAGGTTGATTGTGGTGGAAGCAGGTAGGGAGACTGACAAAAACCTCCGGGGACCGCCGGGAACCGCACGGAAACCTTGGGTGGGGCGCAAAGTCACCAGAGGTTTCCGTTCAGGTTTCCTAAGTGAGACAGGGGCATTAGACTTTAGAGATACAGCGTGGAAACAGGTCCTTTGGCCCACTGAAACCCTGCCGACCAGCGATCACCCCATACACCAGCACTATACTACACACTAGGGACAATTTACAATTTACCGAAGCCAATTAATCTACAAAACTGTTTAAGAAGGAACTGCAGATGCTGGAAAATCGAAGATTGACAAAAATGCTGGAGAAACTCGGCGGGTGAGGCAGCATCTATGGAGCGAAGGAAATAGGCAACGTTTTGGGTCTGAAGAAGGGTTTCGAACCGAAACGTTGCCTATTTCCTTTACTCCATAGATGCTACCTCACCCGCAGAATTTCTCCAGCTTTTTAATTTACAAAACGGTACATCTTTGGAGTGTGGGAGGAAACGGGGCATCCAGAGTGAACTCTCACAGTCACAGAAAGAGCGTACAAACTCCATACATACAGCACTCGTGGTTAGGATCAAACCCAGGTCTCTGGCGCTGTTGGGCAGCAACTCTGCCGCTGTACCACTGTACCCCACCCTAGAACTACCATCTCACAGCGCTAGAAACTCAGGTTTGATCGTGCCCTCAGTTGCTGTCCACGTATAGTTTGCGTGAGTTACTTCCGGGTGCTCCGGTTTCCTCCCACATCCCAAAGACGTGCATATTTGTAGCTTAATTGACCTCTGTAAATTGTCCCATGTGCGTAGAGAGAGGATGCGAAACTGCGATAGCATTGAACTAGTATGAATGTTCGATGAATGATACGTGTAGACTCGGTGGACAGAAGGGCCTGTTTCCCCCCCACAATCAAAATGTGGATTATAGAAATGACGGAGACCTTAAACGTGGAAAGAATCAGATTTTCCCTGTTGGACAAACAGGAATTATTCGTTGGAACATGGTCTCCTTTTATTGATTACTTAAAGGGTCAGAATAGTTCAGCACAGGAACCTGACTAGCACTCGGGCTAAAGAATGGATGAAATGCTATACTCTGAAATGTACGAACATATCTCGAACGATGTTTTTTATTTTAATAAATTTTTCCATTCTTCTTTAACTATCTTTTTTTTCCTTTTTTTTTTGTTTTTTGTTTTTTTGTTTTTGTTTTTCTTCTCTTTCTTTTCTTTCTTTAAAAAAAAAATATTTAAAAAAAATAAGAAGGGCCTGTTTCCATGCTGTCCCTTTAAACTAAACTAAACTAAATTCTTTCAGGGCACCCTCCACACTCTGACTAAAAAAAACGCCCCATTTATCTCTGAACTTTGCCCCTCCTCTCCTGCCTCGTTCATCAGTTCTGCAGCCCCAGTTTTATTCCGTTGCGCTGAGCTAAACTGTACTTTCTGCTTGACTCCCCAATTTAATGACAATTTGGCCATCTGGTGACTTGGTTGGCAACAGAAGGCATGCAAGGATGGGGACATTGCAACCGAGTTCCATTGGGGCATCAAATAATTGATGGCATCACGCTGGTCCAGTTCCAAGCCAACCTTGCTCTCCGTACACTGTCGAAGTGACCAAATTAAATTAGAATAAGCAACTGTGATTTACCCGAGGGAAGGCCACTGACCCCATTGCTAATGTCAGTGCCCCCACAGTAAAATGGTGATATCCATCTCAGAGGTTCCATATGACAGCTCTCCATTTAATACAGATAAGTAGATCTTCACTGTCACTGCCCCAGCTTCACCGATGTAGCCTTTTATTTTAAAAAAAAAATCACCTTTCATTGATACCATGATCAATGCTGGTGGACTTTAATCTTTAGTTTAACAGAAGTAGTAAACGACTTTTCTGATCTGATTTTTAAGGTTATTTTTCATTATAACCATATAACAATTACAGCACGGAAACAGGCCATCTCGGACCTACAAGTCCGTGCCGAACAACTTTTTTTCCCTTAGTCCCACCTGCCTGCACTCATACCATAACCCTCCATTCCGTTCTCATCCATATGCCTATCCAATTTATTTTTAAATGATACCAATGAACCTGCCTCCACCACTTCCACTGGAAGCTCACTCCACATCGCTACCACTCTCTGAGTAAAGAAGTTCCCCCTCATATTACCCCTAAACTTCTGTCCCTTAATTCTGAAGTCATGTCCTCTTGTTCTTGTCCATTAGTTACAGTTCATGCAGGTCTACTAACAACTGGTGGCCTGGCACCTCCTTTAATCTGGACAAAATTACAAAAGCGTTGGACTCTTCTCTCAAGGCCGTGACCTCTGGAACCCAGGGCTCTGGAACCCAGGGTGCTGGAAAATCAGTGGTGGACCTGTGCATACCTGTAGTGGTGAACCTATGATCTGCCATTTGACCTTGGCCACAAAGGATGAATTGTCAACTTCAATAGCCGGGTGATGGAGTGGGTTAGAAATCGCCCAATTTTAATCAACTTTAATATCAACTTGGAGCAAGGGCAGCTGAAGATTCATAGTACTCGCCTCCAGCTCTTCACCTCCAACAGAGGGGGAGAAGCTGTTCTTGAGCCAGGCAAACAGGATCCTGGAGCAAATGTATCTGGAGGCTGTATATCCGGGTTCCAGCTGCTTTGTGCAAGCACTGTCCCAACATCCTCCCGATGCTCCTTTCCATTATTTTACGATGATTCCTGATTTTCACAACAAATTTATTTCCATATGCCTCTAAGATATATTACACTTCTACTCCGAGTCCCTCTCCTTGCTTTTCCCCATGGCATCCCGGCAGAGCTACATCAATGTACATACACCAGGGTGCTGGTTAATGTCTGCAAGGCGTAGCAGAGTACAGCACAGGAACATTCCCCTTGGCCATGGTGTTATTATTGGGATTTGGGCCCATGGTGCCTGTAGTCACACACAATGCCAAATCGATGCCAAACTATCATTTATGCCAGCACGTTTTAGTTTAGTTTAGTTTATTGTCACGTGTACCTAGGTACAGTGAGCCACTTTTTTTTGCGTGCTAACCAGTCAGCAGAAGAAGACAATTACAATCGAGCCATCCACAGGATTTAGGGAATAACATTTAGTGCAAGATAAAGTCCAGTAAAGCCCGCTAAAAGATAGTTAGCGAAACTCAGCGGGTGCAGCAGCATCTAATGAGGTAGATGGTTGCTCAGGACCACTCTCTAGCTCGTAACCGAAACGTTGCCTATTTCCTTCGCTCCATAGATGCTGCTGCACCCGCTGAGTTTCTCCAGCTTTTTTGTGTAACCTTCCACTCTCTAGCTGTTGGTCAGATGGTTCAGTTGCCTGATAGCAGCTGGGACCCATATCCCTCCATTCCACCATGTACCTATTTAAAAGCCTCTTCACACCACAATCGTATCTGCCTCCACCACCATCCCCTGCTACCATGTTCCAGAAAGCTGCAGGTCTCTGTGTGTTAAAAAAAAAACTTGCACTGCAAACTCCCTCTCATCTCAGAGCTGTGCCTTACAGTAGTTGACACTCCACCCTGTGAGAAAGGTTCTGACTGTCTGCCCTATCCATGCCTTTCATAATTTAATAAACCTATCAGGCCTCCCCTCAACATCTGTGCTTCAGAGAAAACAATCTTAGCTTGGTTCAGACTCTCCTTATAGCCAATACCCTTTAATCCAGGCAGCATCTTAGCAAATCTTTTCTGCACCCTCTTCAAAGCCTCCACACCCTTCCTTGAAAGGGGCAACAGGATTGGGCGGCATGGTGGCACAGCAGTAAATTTGCTGCCATACAGCGCTAGAGATCCGGTGTGTAATCCCGATTACGGGTGCTGTCTGTACAGAGTTTGTATGTTCTCCCTGTGACCGCATGGGTTTTCTCTGGGTGCTCCGGCTTCCTCCCACACTCCAGAGACATTCAGGTTTGTAGGTTAATTGGCTTCAGTAAAATTGTAAGTTGTCCCTAGTGCGTGTAGGATAGTGCAAGTGTACAGGGTGATCGCGGGTCAGTACGGACTCGGTGGGCCAAAGGGCCTGCATCCACACTGTATCTCTAAAGTCTAAATAACTACTAGAATGTGAAATGCTATAATAAGAGAGATGCTATGCACTTGATAGTGTGGTTGTTATTATATACCAGTGGGTATAAATGAGGAATGTATATTTATATTGCCTGTGGGGCGCTGGGGGTGGAGAAACCACAACTCGGATAGGGAGAGCACTGCTTGTCGAGTTAGTTTTATCATTCTATTTTATATTGATTTAAAGGGCTGTTTTAGCCCCGGTTTCCGAGTTCCTCCTCCTTAAACCGATCTGAACTGGTGCCAACAGCTTAAATCATCTTTTGCTGGCAAGAGAACAATGAAAGTCAAACGGTGCTAAAACTTTGGTCAGGGTTGCTCTGTGTGGACCCAGGTCCCATTTACATCAACTGCAAGATTTATATTCCCCTTCTGCGGACATGACAAAGAGTTCAAAGATTTAACGAGGAAAAAAGTTCAATTTTACACCTCATCCCTGCCGTTAAACTCCCGATAAGAAAGATTGTTAACTTTAGCTTTCTACAACTCAACTGATCATGAATGTTTTCTGATGGTAGATTATCATCACTTTCTAAACCTTAGACCAGCTGGCCTGAATTTGGATCAACATTTCTGAACACACATCTCTTTCAATTTCAAGGCAGTGGTGTACAGTCAGATCCTTTTTCCCAAGATGGAAATATCAAAAACCAGAGGGCATGGCTTTAAGGTGAGAGGGACAAAGTTTAAAGGAGATGTGTGGGAGAATTTATTTATACGGAGGGTGCCTGAAACACATTGCTGGGGATGGTGGTGGAGGCAGATATGATAGTGGCATTTAAGTGACCTTTGGATGGGCACATGAATATGCAGGGAATGAAAGGATATGAATCACATGCAAGCAGAGAAGATTAGCTTGACTTGGCAACATGTTCTGTACAGACATGGTGGGCCGAAAAGCCTGTTTTTGTGCTATGTGCTATGTTATATATCCAGTATCTGCAATAGTAAATTATAATTTTACAAGCATGCTCACAGAGCATTAAAAATAGTCTCACTTTAGTGAAAATATCCAGGAAGTCCAGCACGTAACTCGAAACATAATGGGAAACTGAAAAAAAATAACAGGAACCACTTAGGCGGCATCTGTGGAAGGAAGGGCAACATTAATGGAGACACTGGGATCTTGAGCAAAACGTAACAATCTGAAGGAACTCAGCAGGTCAGGCAGCACCTGTGGATAGAATGGACAGACGGAGTTTTGGGTTGGGCCAACATCTTCAAGAGTTCATGTTTCATATTTACGACTCTTTGCCAGAGCTGGGATAGATAAAATAACAAATTATTTTGTAAACCCATCAGCAGCTCGGCATCTCCCAAATGCAGCTGTCCAAACTGTAATCTTGTCTAGTCTGGTCTGCTGAGCCTAAGTCAAATGAAAAGAGAAAGGGTCCTAACCCGAAACGTCACCCACCCTTTTTCTCCAGAGATGCTGCCTGATCCGCTGCGTTACTCCAGCACTTTGTGTCTATCTTTGGTATAAACCAGCATCTGCAGTTCTTTCCTCCACAAGTGATTGGGAACTCTTTCCTGAGGTGGAGTTTCACTGCTGGGCTCTATAATCATGGAGTTACACCACACGGAAACAGGCCCTTCAGCCCACCTTGTCCGTTCCAACCAAGCTGTCAAATCAGGCTTGTCGTATTTGCATGCATTTGGCCCATCTCTCTCTAAAGCCTTCCTGTCAGTTCTATAGGTAGACAAAAATGCTGGAGAAACTCAGAGGGTGAGGCAGTATCTATGGAGCGAAGGAAATAGGCAACGTTTCGGGTCGAAACCCTTCTTCAGACTATATCCGACTGTCAGTTCTATATCTGGCTGTTGAATTGTACCATTATTGCTTTGAAATAGATTAACATTTTTATTGTATTCTAATGGCAGATAAATTCAGAAGTGTGGAAATTAACAATTGAATGTACATATCAAACTGAAAGTTTTTACATTTGCATGGATAAAAGCCATTATTATCTATTAAACTCTTTTCTAAAGCAGAGAAAAGCAGAGGTTAAATATATTTTCATTGTGTTTCACATAGTCAAATAAAATAGTCCTGTACACTAGGTTGTCAGTGTGCAAGGTAAAGACTCGGATCTGTGATCATATGTTCAACAAGGTAGGCAACATGAGTGGACTTTCTAAAAATCTTCTACTCTGACAGATCTAACTCCTATATCATCCATTGATACATTTTATATTGCCATTGCTATTAGGTCTGAAAGCCTATCTGTACCAGTATAGTTTTGTTATAATGCTGGCTTTACCAGCATGTCAAGAGTTATTAATTGTCATATGTACTGAAAACAGAACAATGAAACTCTTACTTACAGCAGCATAGCAGGTCTGTAAACATAGATAATATAATCAACTAAAAAAATAGTTTAATGGATGAATATTTCCTATTACATCTTCCCCCTTTCACCTTAAACCTACGCGCCCTGGTCCTTGATCCCATACTCTGTGCATTCACCCTATCTATTCATCTCATGATTTTATACACGTCTTTAGGATTACCCCTCAACCTCTTGTGTTCCAACGAATAAAGTCCTCACCATCCCAACCTCTTCCTACATTTCAGGCCTTCGATTCCTGGAAACATCCTCGTAAACCTTCTCTCGTTGGAGGCCAGAGTTCGATCCTAACCTCGGATGCTGTCAGTGTGGAGTTTGCACGTTCTCCCTGTGACCGCGTGGTTCCTCCCACGTCCAAAACAAATGTGTGTCGAGAGGTTTATTTGTCTCTGTAAATATGTAGGGAGTTACTTGTAAAGTGGGATAACATAGAATCTACTGTGAACGGGTTCACACCAGTGATCAATGGACTGCGGGGACTCGATGGGCCGAATGGCCTGTTTCCAAGCTGTATCTTTCAATCAATTAAATCAAAAGGCATGTTGATAATGGGAAAATAACTAAAGTAACGAGTTTAGTTTTGGTTTAGTTTAGAGATACAATAACACTATCGAACACACACTAGGAACAATTTACAATTTGACCAAACCAATTAACCTACAAACCTGTACGTCTCTGGAGTGTGGGAGGAAACCGGAGCTCCTGGAGAAAACCCACGCAGGTCATGGGGAAACGTACAAACTCCATACAGACAGCACCCGTAGTCAGAATCGAACCTGAGTCTCTGGCACTGTTAAGCAGCAACTCGACTGCTACGCCACTGTGCCGCCAAAACTAGTTTACTACTTGTGATAAGTTCAGCTGTGTTTAGGATTGGTGTCTATCATTGATGTGACTTGATCTATATTGTAGCTATATTGAATACGTGCAAAAACAGTCCCGTCTCTTCTCCTTGGCACGCAAGGCTGAGATCGCTGCAGCACTCAGCAGGCATCCAGCCTCTGTGGGTATTCTCTTCATCTATTCCTCTGCACATAGAATTCAACACTTTTAATTTACTTCAAAGTCTGATGCAATCCTTGGTCTGTGCAGCAAGTGATGCATCAGATTCCAGGACTGTGAACGAACACATGCCGTAATATTCAGCATTACTACTTCCATGAATTCTATTTGATAAAGAAAATGATTTAAAGCTTTGCAGGTACAGAGAGCCTTCCTGCATTCTCACCCATTGTTTCTTTACGTTAATAAATGCATACACATGGTGTTGTGGAGTACAAAACTTTGAAACAATTGTTTAGTTTAGAGCGGCAAGGTGGTGCAGCGGTAGAGTTGCTGCCTTGTGGCGCCAGAGTTGCGGAGTTTGTATGCTCTCCCAGAGACCACGCTGGTTTACCCCCCGAGCTTGTAGGTTAATTGTAATTGTAAATTGTCCCTAGTGTGTGTAGAATACTGCGAGTGTGCGTGGATCGCTGGTCGGCACGGACGTTGTGGGGCCGAACGGCCTGCTTCCGCACCGCATCTCGAATCTAAATTAAGCTAAAGATACAGCGGCGGAAACTGGTCCATCGGCCCACCCACCGAGTCCACGCCAACCATCGCTCAATCACCCATTCACACTAGTTCTGTTATCCCACCTAGTTATCCCCTCAAGAGGCAATTTACAGAAGCCAATTAACCTACAAACTCGTACGTCTTTGGGATGTGGGAGGAAACCCATGCAGTCACAGGGAAACGTGGAAACTCCATACAGACAGCACCTGAGGTCAGGATCAAACCCAGATCCTTGCCTCTGTGGCAACAGCTCTACTAGCTGGCCCACTGTGCAACCCTTCTATGTATTAATTAGAACTATCGTTCTCGTCATAATTAAATTGTCCAATGATTTCTGATTATTTTTATATCAAATCGTTCTATTTAAAAAAATCTAAATCCTTGTTTCAGTAAAAGAGTGTTCTAAGTGTGGAACAAGAATCTAGAGCAAGTGGCCAATAATTCACCTGTAAGTGTGGAGACGCAAGAACTGCAGATGCTGGAATCTTGGGCAAAACAAAGTGCTGGAAGAATTCAGCGTGTCAGGTGGGTCTGTGGAGGGAATGGACAGACAAAGGGGAGAAGGCAGATGAATGGGGAGAAGGAATGGCAATGGGGCTGAGAGGGAAGATAGATTGAATTTCCGAAGTGGACTTGATGGGCCGAATGGCCTAATTCTGCTCCTGTGGCTGATGAACTTATGATGTTTACGTCGGAAACAAGTCAGCAATGGTGGCAGTGCTTACCCAGAAGGCCACGCGCTGCAGAAAGTGCCCTGGACATAGCCAGACGCGGCTGAAACAGTTAATTTCTCCCAGTGAGTTATTTTGGGCAGGGAATGGGGGTGGTGATTCTGACTTGCGTAAAATCTGACTTATGTAGGCGTTTGTGGAAATTTACCCCTAACTAAGTCAGAGAGTGCCTGGATAGAGAATAATATTTCTTGTTGACGAGTTAAATATGTGTCCTTTCTTCAAGATTATGCTATTCGGATATCTGAGGGGGAGAATGCTTTCGAGTAAATAACTAAGTAAACACATTATCTGTCCCTGCCTTTGCAATAATGATCGGTGAAAGCAGTAATTTCCATAATTAATTTTTACACAAGACTGCCGTGTGCATAAGGAGTGAGGCAGGTTTATTACATATTTCACTTCTCACTCATCAAACTGAATTAAATTTGTGTCTTTATTGACTTGCATCCCCCTGCCTTCCCTGCATTGTTTCACTGATTATGTCTGGTGATAGCAGGGCACTACTGCAATGTTTGAACAGGGACTATCGCAACATTTAAGCTCATAAGGAATAGGAGTAGAATTAGGCCATTCGGCCCAACAAGTCTACTCCGCCATTCAATCATGGCTGATCTATCTCTCCCTCCTAACCCCATTCTCCTGCCCAATAACCTCTGACACCTGTACTAATCAAGAAACATTTAAAAAAACATTTAGAAACATTTTACATTTAAGAAACATTTAGACAGGTACATGGATAGAATAGGTTTTGTCGGATATGGGTCAAATGCAGGCAGATGGAACTTGTCTTGATGGGACATGTTGGTCAGTGAGAGCAAATTGGGGCGAAGGACCTGTTTCCATGTTGTAAGGCTCAATGACAGAGCTAAGTCACAGAAGGACACCCAAAATTTGCATTGCATTGTTTCAACATCCTTGAGTTTTTATTTCCCTGTGTCTAGCTGGTAATCTCTAGCCGTCTCTGAACCCATGTTATGGGAATCTACAGCCCAGCATGTGAGAGGTTTGACCTGCACAATAGCTCTAACTGGATGTCATGGAGACATGAGGAACTGCAGTTGCTGGAATTTTCAGTAAAATGCAAAGTGCTGGAGTAACTCAGCAGGTCAGGCAGCATCTGTGGAGAGAATGGACAGGTTGTGTCTAATCTTGAGTAAATCCACAATATACAACCGGCAAGGTGTCGCAGCGGTAGAGTTGCTGCCTTACAGCGCTCGCAGCGCCGGAGACTCTGGTTCAATCCTGACTACAGGTGCTGTCTGAACGGAGTTTGGACGTTCTCCCCGTGACAGCGTGGGTTTTCTCCGAGATCTTCGGTTTCCTCCCACACTCCAAAGTCGTACAGGTTGGTTGGTCAATTGGCTTGGTGTAAGTGTAAATTGTTATTAGTGTGTGTAGGATCGTGTTAATGTGCGGGGAACGCTGGTCGATGCAGACTTGGTGGGCCGAAGGGCCTGTTTCCACACTGTATCTCTAAACTAAACTGAACTAAACAACCTTGTCCACTGTTTAATGCTCCTAGGAATTAATACTCACGGAATACTCGTTGTACATAGTGTAAAGATGTGTGGAAGCTTGGATATTAAGGGAGTCAAGAGATATGAGTCCACTACGACAAGGGGTTAGGACATAGACGATCAGCATTGATCGCAATGAATGTGGAACGCGTGGGGGAACTCAACATTCTGCCCCACATTCTATTTCTTACGTCTTCATTAAGTCTAACCTCAAGAATCAATAGTATGTAATTGTCACATGTACCAACAACAGGACAATGAAATTCTTACTAGCAGTAACAGAGCAGGCCTGTAAATGCTATAAACAGATAATATATAATAAACAAAAACACAATAAATTAATAATCTCAATACTAGTGCAAAAAAGCCCGAAGTCCTTAGTGCAACCAACAACAATCTATATTTGTTACAGAGAAAGGTTGAACAAGTTAGGGCTTTATTCTTTGGAGCACAGAAGGTTAAGGGGGGACTTGATAGAGGTTTTTAAAATGATGAGAGGGATTGACAGAGTTGACGTGGAAAAGCTTTTCCCACTGAGAGTAGGGAAGATTCAAACAAGAGGACATGACATGAGAATTAAGGGACTGAAGTTTAGGGGTAACATGAGGGGGAACTTCTTTACTCAGAGAGTGGTAGCTGTGTGGAATGAGCCTCCAGTTGGTGGAGGCAGGTTCGTTTTTATAATTTAAAAATAAATTGGATGATGGATGGGAAGGGAATGGAGGGTGTTGGTCTGACAGGTGTTCATGACGGACTAGAAGGGTCGAGATGGCCTGTTTTGCAGTAATTGTTATATGGTTAAATATGGAAGTTTACTAGTGTTGTACAGTGTTCTGAGCCTGATGGTTGCTGGAAAGAAGCTGTGCTTCTAACCTGGAGGTCATTGTTTTTAGGCTCCTGTACCTTCTTCCCTAACCCTAAAGGGGCTGTCCCACTGCGGCGACCTAATCCACGAGTTCAGAAGAGTTTGCCCTTGAATCATACTCGCAGCATGGTCGACACGAGGTCCTAGGAGGTCTTTGTCACTCTCCTTCGTGTTCGAGAGTGGTCCCCGCGAACTCGAGGCCTCAGCTAAGTCGCGGCGTATTTTTCAACATGCTGAAAAATGCCCGCGAGTAAAAAAAGGTCGCCATCGAAAAAAAATAAAAAATAGATCTTTTTTTTACTCGTAGGTTTAGTTGAAGTAGGTCGTAGTAGGTTGGCATGTTATTCGTAGGTAGTCGAAGGTAATCAAAGGTAGTCGTAGATAGTCTTCAACATAGTCGAAGGGAGGTGGAAGGAGATTGAAGGAGGTCTTCTTCACTCTCCACTATTTGGTGTCCAATTTTCCCGAAGCTAGTCGTAGATAGTCTTCTACATGGTCGAAGGAGGTCTTCAACATGACACTTTTGCAAACTCTCCTAAACTCTTCTAGTCAGGTCGCCACAGTGGGACAGGCCCTTTATGCATGATGAGTGATGATATTGGCTGCCTCTTTGAACACAGAACACAGAGGAGGAGGACAGCAGAAGAACAAGCCCGTTGGCCCACTGTATCTGTGCCAAACATGATGCCGAGATGCAGAAACAAGGAATTGCAGATGCTGGTTAATACACATCTTCTTCTCCTTTCGTGTGGCGTGCACAGCCTAAACTTGTTGGACAACTTGTTCTATTTGATCTTCCGTTTGTGCACGTCGAGTTGATTGCATTAGTCGTAACAGGGTGAAGGTTGCAATCTTCCACCACGTTAATACGCATGAGGACACAAAATGCTGGAGTAACTCATCAGGTCCTGCAGCACCTCTAGAGACTATGGATTGGTGACTTTTGGGTCAACAGCCTAGCTGAGACTATCTCTTCTCTATTTGAACATATCACTGCATTCCCTCCATGCCATGTGGTGTATAAGACTACCCCTTTGATATTATTTAAAATATATCTTTAAATATTATTTGATATGTGAAATACTGCATCTTCTTGCTCTTTGTTATATTTTATATATATAGATATAAAAGCAGCAAACTCTTAATATTTTTCAATGAAGGTGACATTTTGTGTTCTTGGCAATTTGTTATCTTTCATCTTCCTTACGGTGTTTTAAAATAATTCCATTGTCTTTATAAATTTAGTGAGACCAAATATCATAAAAAGAAAGCCACGTATTGGTATTCATTCAGTGTTAAAGTTCTTTAGCTGTTAGCTCACTGAGATATTCTCCATTCAGCATCAATGAGGTGCTGCGGGAAACAGCTAATGGGTCTTGTTTAATCTAATGAAAAAGGAAGGAATTGGTTATTTGCCTGCATTATGAACAGATTACAATGGTCATGTAATACTAGATCTTGTATCAGAATTAAATGAGCTGGGCAGAATAGTGAGGTCAAGTTTGACCTCTGAAAATAGGACGAGATTAGGACTTGTAACATAAATAATGAAACAGAAGACTCAAGTCTCAAGAAAATGATACAGTGCGTTTGACAGAATCGAAGGCTTGTTCCAACCCGGTCATTCCATATAACCATATAACCATATAACAATTACAGCATGGAAACAGGCCATCTCGGCCCTACAAGTCCGTGCCGAACAAATTTTTTTTCCCCTTAGTCCCACCTGCCTGCACTCGTACCATAACCCTCCATTCCCTTCTCATCCATATGCCTATCCAATTTATTTTTAAATGATACCAATGAACCTGCCTCCACCACTTCCACTGGGAGCTCATTCCACACCGCCACCACTCTCTGCGTAAAGAAGTTCCCCCTCATATTACCCCTAAACGTCTGTCCCTTAATTCTGAAGTCATGTCCTTCCTTTTAGCTTAACTAAAAGTCTTAAAGTCTTCCTTTTAGACTTTGGACTTTAGCGATACAGCGTTGAAACAGGCCCTCCGTCCCACCGAGACTGCACCAACCAGCGATCACCCCCTACACTCCCACTATCCTACACACTCGGGACAATTTACAATTTTCACTGAAGCCAATTAACCGACAAACCTGCACGTCTTTGGAGTGTGAGAGGAAACCGGAGCACCAGAGAGAACGTACAAACTCCCTATGGGCAGCACCCGTAGTCAGGATCGAGCACGGGTCACTGGCGCTGTGAGGCAGCAACTCTACCACTGCTCCATTGTGCCACCTTTCTTCTCTCTACACACATCCAAGATGTGAGAAGATACAGAAGCTGGAAAGCGCACACTGCCAGACTCAGGAACAGCCTCTTGAATGATCTTTCCACAAGCCAGGCTACTGTCCGATTCACCTCTACCCCATTGAGGACATTGGAGTTTGTCTCTGCAACTTAAGAGCTACATTGCTGAAAACATATTCTGTATTTTCCCCTTTGATCCATCTATTGTACTTGAGTGTGACTTGATTGTATTTATATATAATATTTAATCTGTTTGGATGGCATGATTTTCACTGTACCTCGGTACATGTGGTAATAACAAATCTAATGTCACGTATCCATTTTAGCCATAGATGTTGCCTGACCCGCTGAGGTACTCCAACATTTTGTGTCTATCTATGGTATAAACCAGCATCTGCAGTTCATTTTTATTCCAATAACCCCACGTCTGATTAAGGTGAAGACATTGTCAGCATAAATTATCTCAGAAGATAAAAAGAATCGCAAGCAGTAACTGGGTCTCAGATATCGTAAACGATTCCGTGAGATTTTTTAACTTGCAGCTGGTGTAAACTGAGTGCCTGCCATATGACTGGTCTTTCATCAAACTGTCTCTGAGATTCAGAAATGGATTGATTCACAAAGTGGACGTGACTTCCAGTTCTCTTCTGACAGTCTATAGAAAAGTACATTCAATTTGGCCTGAGATTTTCAGGATTCAAAAAAACCTCCGGTATGGCATGGATAATAATCTCCAAGTGGTGCAGCGGGTAGAGCTGCTGCCTCACAGCACCAGGGACTTGGCTTTGATCCTGAACTCGGTGCTGTCTGTGTGTGGAGTTTGCACGTTCTCCCTGTGAACGTGTGGGTTTCCTCCCATATCCCAAACATGTGCGTTTTGTAGGTTAATTGGCCTCTATAAATTGCCCCTAGTGTGTAAGGAACAGTCGTGAATGGAACTCGTGTGAACGGAAGGTCGTTGGTCAGCGTGGATTTGATGGGCCGAAGGGCTGTTTCCAATCTACTTCTCTCAACAAAACTAAAAGCAGTCTCCAATTGTAAGATAAAAGCCTAACCTGCAATATACAATGGACTAAAACTCTGGAGTAACTCAGTTGGTCAGGCAGCATCTGTAGATGGAATGGATAGACAATCTTTCAGGTCAGATCTTGGTGAGACCACACCTGGAGTATTGCGTACAGTTTTGGTCTCCAAATCTGAGGAAAGACATTCTTGCCATAGAGGGAGTACAGAGAAGGTTCATCAGACTGATTCCTGTGATGTCAGGACTTTCATATGAAGAAAGACTGGATAGACTTGGCTTGTACTTACTAGAATTTAGAAGATTGAGGGAGGATCTTATAGAAACATACAAAATTCTTAAGGGGTTGGACAGGCTAGATGCAGGAAGATTGTTCCCGATGTTGGGGAAGCCCAGGACAAGGGGGTCACAGTTTAAGGATAAGGGGGAAATCCTTTAGGACTGAGATGAGAAAAACATTTTTCACACTGAGAGTGGTGAATCCCTGGAACTCAGAAGGTAGTTGAGGCCAGTTCATTGGCTATATTTAAGAGGGAGTTAGATGTGGCCCTTGTGGCTAAAGGGATCAGGTGGTATGGAGATAAGGCAGGTACAGGATACCGAGTTGGATGTTCAGCCATGGTCATATGAATGGCGGTGCAGGCTCGTAGGGCCGAATGGCCTACTCCTGCACCTATTTTCTATGTTTCTATGATGGGGTAAAAGGAGCGCATGAATAATATTACTATATCAAGAGGGGCGGTTAATGTGTGTGTGTGTGTGTGTGTGTGGTGGTTAGTGTGTGTGTGTGACGCTCCAGGCCACCCCTCCCCCCTCCGTAACCGCGCGTTGAGGGGACTGGACCCAACGGGTCCCCCCATTTGGTCTAAGGTCTGATCTTGGATGTGTGTGTTTGTGTATAATCACATCTTCTCGAAAAAATAATGCGCTAAACGAAGCGGTAAAATGTTGACATAATCCGGTAGAGATTTTCCCCCTGTAGTCCAAAATAGCCTTATCTGAAAATTTCATGCTTTATTTCTCGAGTTATTAATGAAAATCTTCAAAAATCTACCAAGCTTAGAAGTCTTGCACGCGCTGCGAGTGTCGTCACCCCCCCAACCCGTCCCTCCTCCTTTGTTTGATGCCCGCTGCCCGCTCCCCACTGCTCCCCCCCTCCCTCCTCTCCCCCCTCCTCTACCCCCCGCTCCTCTCCCCCCACCCCCCTCAAGCCTTGCTCTCAAGTTTCGCAGCGTGAGCTGCCCAGACTGGGAGAGTGAGCGTCCCGGCTCAGCAGTAGCGATCGCAGCAACAAGCCGCTCCGGGGGAAGAACAACCTCTGCCCTCTCGGTCACCGAGCGCAACGCCAGAGTCATCCAGCGGCTGTGTGGCTGCAAGAGTGCCAAGGAGCCCAAAGGCAAGGCTTCCCCTGTCCTAGGGTGTAGAATAACAAAATATTGTGCCCCAATATTTTTTTACTCTGGATTTTTTGGGGGAAAAGGGGGGGTGCGACTGCACCCATCGCATGCCCCCCCCCCCCCCCCCCCCCCCCCCTCTTTGGATGGCCATGTACTCACTAGGGACAATTTTACCCACAAACCTGTATGTCTTTGGAGTGTGGGAGGAAACCGGATCACTTGGAGAAAACCCACGTGGCCACAGGGTGAATGTACTGTTCCAGAAGAGGATCTGTGGTACTCATGTATGGTATTTGACTGGATAGCATGCAGAACATGCGTGTCACCGTATCTCTGTACACATGACAAAAAATAACTAACTAACATTGTTTGTACTCTTGATAAGTCCATATTCGCACAGTCTTCGTTACTGAAACATCACCATTGTGATGAATCTTTTGTTAAACTGCATATTCCCTAAGAATATTACTACCTGGAATAAAACCGAGATATTGCATGTTAGAGTTTTATTTTGTTTTACAAAGATACTGGCAAAAAAAAAATAAGTCTTACCCACTGCATGTACTTTATTTACTTAATCAGAAAGGAATAGAAAGAAAATGGTTAATTAAAAAAAAATTATATTCTCTGCAAACAAAATCTTCTTCGATTATAGACCAAAATAATAAAAATGTAACAATGGATTCTAAAACAAATAAAGAATAAAATCAAATATGCAATATGTTGTTCCACCTTAACAGCAGGAGTTTTCTAGAAAGCTTTATACTGTTGTGAAGAATATATTTGGAGAAATTACTAATTGCAGATTATTTAAAGAAGGTATTTGGTATCAGTAAAACTAAATAAATATAGTAAGTTGAAATGCCAACAGTAATTGCCACACCAGCTCTAGAAGATATTGAGATGAGCTACGTGAGCTGTCTAGAAAGACATCTGAATAATTAGCTCTATCACAACTGATTAAGGACATGGCGATAACAAGATAGATATAGATGAAGAACCCATTCAACCCATTGGAGCTCATCCATCTAGGCAGGCTTTACAGCTCCCACCTCATCCACAGAATTAATCTGACTATTAAACGAATCCAGCATCTTTGCCACGATTACTCTTTTAAGCGAGGAAAGGTTTAGCGAGAACAATCTTAATTTGCTATTCTTTTTCTTTAATTGCCTCTCAGCATGATTGAATGAGTTTGAGTCTACCAGATCATTCCTAATTTCATTCTTAGCCATGTGGCACCGTTTGCGGGAATCCCACTTACCTCTCCTCCTCTTCGCCAATTCATGACATAATTTCACATTTTATAAATCCCATTCTCGATCTCCTTCCTCACATCCGACACGTATTTATTTGTTTACTTATTATTGCCTGCAAGATAAGATGGGTTTGTTTTTAGATTTCAAATCCAACTTAAAGTAAGTGTAGAAATAGAGAACTGCAGATGCTGGTTCATAACCAACGATAGACCCAAAGTTGTGGAGTAACTCAGCGGGTCAGGCAGCATTGTTGGAGTAAAGGGATAAGTGGCGTTTCAGGTCGGAACCCTTCCTCAGACTGAAGAAGGGTCCCGACCTGAAACGTCACATCCATGTTCTCCAGAGATGCTGCTTGACCCACTGAGTTACTCTAGCACTGTGTCACTATCTTTAAAATAAAAGTGTTTTAACAGTTATCTCTGAAACACCCCATGTGGCAACAAAGGATGAAAAAGACCAACAATAGACACAAAATGCTGGAGTAACGCAGCGAGTCCGCAACATTTCTGGAGAACATGGATAGGTGACGTTTCACAGAGTGCTGGAGTAACTCAGTGAGTCAGGCAGCATCTCTGGAGAACATGGATAGGTGATGTTTCACAGAGTGCTGGAGTAACTCAGCGGGTCAGGCAGCATCTCTGGAGAACATGGATAGGTGACGTTTCACAGAGTGCTGGAGTAACTCAGCGGGTCAGGCAGCATCTCTGGAGAACATGGATAGGTGACGTTTCACAGAGTGCTGGAGTAACTCAGCGGGTCAGGCAGCATCTCTGGAGAACATGGATAGGTGACGTTTCACAGAGTGCTGGAGTAACTCAGCGAGTTAGGCAGCATCTCTGGAGAACATGGATAGGTGACGTTTCACAGAGTGCTGGAGTAACTCAGCGGATCAGGCAGCATTTCTGGAGAAAAAGAATAAGTGACGTTTCGGGTCGAGACCCTTCTTCAGACTGAGAGTCGGGGCAGGGAAACTAGAAGTATGAAAGGGGACAAAACAGATCAGAGCCAACTGTAACACGTAATTCTTACTACAACAAATGTAGTGTGAAATTCATAACTCAGCATGCTGTACACTTTCCTCGGCCCACTTATAAACCAGAAACTCATTAAAGGGATGAGAGTAGTTCAGGCAGGATGTTGCCTTTCTAAAAGCAAACTGACTGCAGCTTATTAGTTTATAATCATACAGATAATCCCTGTATTTACTCTTGCTAATTGATTCCATTACTTTTCATGGGTTGATGTAAGCCTAATATATTTGCAATTGTCATCTGTTTTGAAAAAATGGAAAATACTTTCCTGTTGTTAATCTACTATAATCTCATGGTATTTAACATCTGAAGGAATGTCAACACATCTATGACTATATCCCTTTCTGTTTCTCCATTCTATATATCTGCCCAACATTTAAAAGATATTTGGGCAGATATATAGATAGGAAAGGTTCAGAGGTATATGGACCAAATGCAGGCCTGGGACTTGTTTAGATGTGGCATCTTGGCTGGCATGGATGAATTGGACCGAAGGGGGCTGTATGACTCTATGATAAATATTAGGATTCAGTCAGAATACTTCATTTTGAATCCTGTTAGCCGGTCTTTGATTTTTACTCAGACTTTTATCTGCAGGACCCCCACTTAAAAGATATAATTGTTTAGTTTAAGCCTATTTCATGTGTTTTTTCTCTCACAGGAACTATTTGGTATTTTACGGCGAATGCTCACTATTCATCCACTGTGTATCTGCATCATTCTCACTGCGGGATCAATACTACTTCTCTTGCTCTTCCTCATTTCACTTCTGACTGATTTTAAACCATTTTAGGTCACAATTGGTGAACCTGCATTATTCTACACCCACAGCAGGTGTGTATTTATTCTACAACCCAATAATCAATCACCTAAGTTTGGCCCTTACTGAACTCTTACCCCAGTCGGACATCTTAAGCTTTCCCTTCAAAGGAAACAAAGTGCTGGGGTAACTCATTGGGTCAGGCAACATCTCAGAAGAACATGGGTTGGTGGCATTTTGAATCGGGACCCTCTCTTTCAGACCACCGGGTCACCCAAGCGGAATATAAGGTGTTGTTCCTTCAGTTTCAATGTGCCCTCAATCTGGCAATGGAGGATGCCCAGGAATATATATCCGCCTAGCGACCAATCTCCGTCTACAGATACTCTCCTCCGCCTAGCAACCGATCCCCGTATACAGATACTCTCCTCCGCCTAGCGGAGCTGGTCCTTACCCTTGATAACGTTTTGTTTGCCTCCTCCCATTTCCTCCAAATACAAGGCGTAGCTATGTGTACGCGCATGGGGCCTAGCTATGCCTGCCTCGTTGTCGGGTACATCGAACAATCCTTGTTCGAGGCGTACCAGGGCCCCATCCCCGGTCTCTACCTCCGCCACATCGATGACTGCATTGGTGCTACCTCCTGCACCCACACACAACTCACTGACTTCATCCATTTCACCACTAACTTCCATCCGGCACTCAAATACACCTGGACCATTTCTGACATTTCCCTACCATTTCTAGACCTCACTATCACCATCGCAGGTGATAGACTTCTGACCGACATCCACTATAAACCCACTGATTCCCATGGCCATCTAGACTACATTTCTTCCCACCCTGCTTCCTGTAAGGACTCCATCCCCTACTCCCAAGTCTACGCCGCATCTGCTCCCAGGATGAGGTGTTCCACACCAGGTCATCAGAGATGTCCTCATTCTTCAGGGAATGGGGGTACCCCTCCCCTACTATAGATGAGGCTCACACTAGGGTCTCTTCTATACCCTGTAACACTGCTCTCTCTCCCCATCCTCCCCCACTCGCAACAAGGGCAGAGTCCCCCTAGTCCTCACCTTCCACTCTACTAGCCGTCACATACAACAAATAATCCTCCGTCATGTTCACCTCCAGCGTGACCCCACCACTGGCCACATCTTCCCATCTCCTCCCCTGTCTGCTTGCCGCAAAGACTGCTCCCACCGTAACTCTCTGGCCAATTCGTCCCTTCCCACCCGTACCACCCCCTTCCCGGGCACTTTCCCTTGCAACCGCAAGAAATGATACACTTGTCTCTTTACCTCCCCCCTAGACTCCATTCAAGGACCCTGTTCCAGGTGCGACAGAGATTCGCCTGCACCTCCTCCAACCTCATCTATTGCATCCGCTGCTCTCGATGTCAGCTGCTCTACATCGGTGAGATCAAGCCTAGGCTTGGTGATATCTTCGCTCGGTCCGCAATAACCAACCTGATCTCCCGGTGGCTCAGCACTTCAACTCCCCCTCCCATTCCGAATCCGACCTTTCTGTCCTGGGCCTCCTCCATGGTCAGAGTGAGGACCACCGGATTTGGAGGAGCAGCACCTCATATTTCACTTGGGCAGTTTATACCCCAGAGGCATGAACATTGACCTCCAATTTCAGGTAGCCCTCACTGTCTCCTCCCCTTCTCAGCCCTCTGGCTCTTCATCTTCCTTTCTTCTTCCCCTCCCCCCCCCCCCCACATCAGCCTGAAGAAGGGTTTTGGCCCGAAACGTTGCCTATTTCCTTCGCTCCATAGATGCTGCCGCACCCGCTGAGTTTCTCCAGCACTTTTGTCTGCCCAGGAATATATATTGAATTGCTTTGTGAGAATGATTTTTTCTGCCTTACGATTAAGATTTTCACAGCAAGTTTTAGTAGCATGTTGACGGGGAATCAACAGCATACCTGAAGGAAAGGTGTGACTTCTGATCATAATGAGGCGCTGTGAATGGATCTCTGCTGGGTGGTCTCATCCAATAACTAATATCAGCAGAAAGGAATTGTTCGAGGACGGAGTTAACTTCAGCCTGGTAGAGAGGTTCTAGGAGGGACAATCTAAAATAACAAATTACTGCAGGGCTAAAACATTACTTAAGAGTGTCAACGGAAGTGAAGATGATAAATGAGAGACAAGCTTTACCAAGGCCTAAAAGAAAGTGGGGTTAAGATTATTGCTTGCAAATTTGAAAGAAAGTGTATCTGATTGCACCTGCACTGAACTAATTAGCAATGGACAATAGGAGCTCATGTCCAACTAATTCATCATTATTGAAAGTCTGTCTTAAATTCATTTCTTAATTACTCGGTATTTGTGTACTTCATTACGGACTTATTTGTGTTACTATGTCATTAATTTAACTCCGAGAAATAATTGTTAAGAACTAGACAACCATACTCCTATATAAATTTTACATTGTGTTCAAAATTCTGCTTTAGCCCCTTTTGGGACAATAGATTTTTTTTGAAGTAGCAAACTTAAGAATGAAAACTGAATAAAATATACCTATATTCTCTTAAACTGCAAAATTGTATATACATCTACTTCATCAGGCCACCCACTTACAACTTATTGATACATTTCCACTGCATGGCAATGTGTACAGATCACAGATATACATATCCGTGGAAGGATTCGACAAATAAAGCTGCCTATGGAGACACTGGCACGGTGGCGCAGCGGTAGAGTTGCTGCCTTACAGCAGCGCCTAAGACCCGGGTTCGATCCTGACTACGGATTTTGTCTTTACGGAGTTTGTACGTTCTCCCTGTGACCTGCATGGGTTTTGTCTGGGTACTCCGGTTACTCCACATTCCAAAGGCATGGGGGTTTGTAGGTTAATTGGTTTTGGTAAAATTGCCAAAATTGTCCCTAGTGTGTGAGTAGGATAGTGCTAGTGTGCAGAGATCGCTGGTCGGCACGGACTCGGTGGGCCGATTGGCCTGTTTCCGCGCTGTATCTCTAAAATAAAATAAACTAAATCTGGATATGAACAGCACGATTGGGTAACATTTGCAGAATTACATCTCCAAGCTAGTCTTTAAATCTTTTTAGGGTTGATGTACCTCAGATAACAGTTTTAATGGAACTGGGATTACAAGCAGAAGGGCAATTTGACCAGTCACTCCGTTTCTGTAAGGGCCCAACAAATATTTGCATGATCGAATAATCAAACAACTGCCTGATCAGATTTTAGTTTATGTTTGCAGATTTGCACACAGCTCTGCAATGCTACAAGCTATGAATGTTGAGTGAATTGAGCGAAGTGCTGATTGTTTTTACTGTAGTGCAGAAGTACAATTCATTCGCACTCATCTCCAGTAATTTGAAGAATTCTGTCTCTAGCAAAATGAATCTTCTTTCATTCAATCTAGGTAGCATGCACACACCATACATGATGTAGAACCAGCTAAGGGTGAAGCTGAACGGAATCTTGGAGACATACATCGTAAGAGACTTTTGATCATGGCAAAGGTATTTTATGGCTCGAAGTTAGACACAAAATGCTGCAGTAACTCAGTAAGTCCGGCAGCTTCTCTGGAGAAAAGTAATAGGTGATGTTTTGGGTTGAGACCCATCTTCAGACTGAACTTCAGGTAACCTCAGACTCCGAAGAAAGGTCTCGACTTGATACGTCATCTATTACTTTTCTCCTGAGATGCTCGCTAGAATTTAGAAGATTGAGGGGGGATCTTATAGAAACGTACAAAATTCTTAAGGAGTTGGACAGGCTAGATGCAGGAAGATTGTTCCCGATGTTGGGGAAGTCCAGAACAAGTGGTCACAGTTTAAGGATAAGGGGGAAATCTTTTAGGACCGAGATGAGAAAAAAAAAATTCACACAGAGAGTGATGAATTTCTGGAATTCTCTGCCACAAAATGTAGTTGAGGCCAGTTCATTGGCTATATTTAAGAGGGAGTTAGATGTGGCCCTTGTGGCTAAAGGGATCAGAGGGTATGGAGAGAAGGCAGGTACAGGATACTGAGTTGGATGATCAGCCATGATCATATTGAATGGCGGTGCAGGCTCGAAAGGCTGAATGGCCTACTCCTGCACCTATTTTCTATGTTTCTATATTTCTATGCTGCCTGTCCCGCTGCGTTACTCCAGCATTTTGTGTCCATCTTCAGTGTAAACCAGCTTCTGTAGTTCTTTCCTACATATTAAGTATAGACCGCACAGGTTTAGGGTGAGGGCTAAGAGGGTTAGAGGTGATCTGATGTGAAGCTTTATCACCCAGTGGGTAGTTAAAACTTGCAAAGCCACTGCCTGTGTGGTTGATGGAGGCAGATATTCTCATCCTATTAAATATGAAGGAGAGACCTGAATCACCAAAGGTGGAAGGCTATGCTCATTGACATGATGAACCCAAGGGTTTGTTTCTCTGCTGTAGGACACCACAACTCTATGACACTTGGACAAGAACATTAAACTTTGTACACAAAGTGCTAGAATAACTCAGCAGGTCAGGCAGCATCCCTGGAGAACATGAATAGTTGATGTTTCGGGTCAGGATCCTTCTTCAGATCTGCATCTGCAGTTCCTTGTTCCTACATTCAACTTGGGAGTAGCTTCGATGAACAACAAGTCAAGACTGTCCACCAAGTTCGTATTTGTATGGGAATGACTAATGTCAGCAATCAAATTCTATTGGTTATACAAGGAACTGCAGATGTTGGAATCTTGTGGAGAACACAAAGTGCTGGAGTAACTCAGCAGGTCAGGTAGCAACTCTGGAGAACATGGATAGGCGACGTTTCGGGTTGGGACCCTGCTTCAGACTGATTGACGGACGTGCAGCAGATAGTAAATTAGCACAAGGAATCTTGCCAATTGCAGAATTTTGGAAACTAAGGACATGTAAGTACCTATTTCCTCCCGAGATTATCACAATCACAATCACAGTAATACTTTATTAGCCAACTATGTTTTGCAACAAACGAGGAATTTAATTTGCCAAGTCAGTCATACAAATAAAAAGCAACGGAACACACAAAACACAATTTAACATAAACATCCATCACATTGACTCCTCCATTGTGATGGAAGGTGAAAAAAGGTCAGTCTTTTCCCTTTGCTCTCCCACGGTCGGGGGTCTCGTGCCCTCCGTTGACGGGATGATCTTGACTCCCGTAGCCAGTGGCGTTTTGGGCCCTCTGCGTCAACGCGATCAGCTCTTGCATTGGGGGGGATGTCAGCGCCCCCGCGCTGGACGATCGAATCCTGGGTCGGGGCTGGTCGAACCTTCCGTGACATTGGAGCTCCCAAATCAAGTCTCATACATTATCTAACAAGCAATGTGAAATGCCAAATTAGCAGTTTAGTAGGATGTTGAACAACTTTGCTAAAACAATGAATGCAATTCAGAGGAGGCAATAATCAAAATGCTCTCTCAAATCATACCTTGAGCAATGCATCCAGTTCATACCATCCAAGCCTGAACAAAGGCACAGAAATATCTAAGAGCAATGTGGAGAAGGGATCACCAGGTTAATTAATCTCCCGTGTCGAAAGTTAAGAGGTAAGGCTGGAAATACTTGGGCTTTTCAGGTTGTGAAGAAAATGCCAGAGAAATGAAACATATAGAAATGTACAAGGCTGTTAGACAGAATATTTATATGAATTAAACCATAAGATTTAGACTAAGAGACAAAATTTGCAGCCAGTGAAACTGAGTTTCAGAATGAGAGTTTGGTCCATAGACAAAAACAAATTCAATTTAAAAACATTTAATGGAATAATCTTAAATTCTGAATTTTACTTCACAATCTTATTAGAGACATAAGGAAAATGATTTCAAATATTTTACAATAGTCTCCCTGCCTCATTCCAATATTTGTTGTCTGGCAACTAGATGTATGGAGTCATACAGTACAGACAGGCCCTTCTGAACAAACTTGTTCATGCCCACCAGATGCCTTAACGAAGCTAGTCTGAAGTGTCCATGCTTGCCCCATATCCCTCTAAACCTTTCCTATCCATCTACCTGTTCAAATGGCTTTAAAATGTTGTTATTGTACCTGCCTCAACTACAGTACCCTCCATAATGTTTGGGACAAGGACCCATCTTTTAATTATTTGGAGGTACACAAAAAAGCTGGAGAAACTCAGCGGGTGCAGCAGCATCTATGGAGCGAAGGAAATAGACAACGTTTCAGGCCGAAACCCTTCTTCAGACTGAGATTAAGAACTAATTTTAATTATTTGCCTCTGTACTCCACAATTTGAGATTTGTAATTTAAAAAAATCACGTGGTTAAAGTGGACATTGTCAGATTTTAATAAAGGCCATTTTTATACATTTTGGTACATGTCCCATCTACACTAGTCTTACCTGCCTGCCTTTGGCCCATAACCCTCTAAACCTATCCTATCCATGTACCTGTCTAAATGCTTCTTAAACATTACGATAGTACCTGCTTCAACTACCTCATCTGGCAAAGTATTCCATACACCTTCTACCCTTTATGTAAAAAAGTCACCCCTTAAGTTCCCATTAACTCTATCCCCTCTCACCTTAAACCTACATCCTCTGGTTTTCGATACCCCTACTCTGGGCAAGAGACTCTGTGTGTTTACCCAATCTATTCCTCATGATGTTGTACACCTCTGTATGATCACCCTTCATCTTCCTGCGCTTTAAGGAATAAAGTTCCTTCCCAACCTCCTCAACCTCTCCCTGTAAACCAGACCCTCAAGTCCTGGCAACATCCACATAAATCTTCTCTGCATCCATTCCAGCTTGACAATATCTTTCTTATGACATGGTGTGAAGACAGTACGCTAAATGTGTCCTCACCAACATCTTATACGACTGCAACATGACCTCCCAACTTCTTATGCAATATTCTGACTGATGGCCAATATGCCAAAAGCCTTTTTGAGCACCCTATCTACCCGCGATGCCACTTTCAACGAACTATGTACAAGCACATCGAGATCGCTCTGTTCTACAACACTCCCCAGAGCCCTACCATTCACTGTGTAGGTCCTGCCCATGTTAGTGCTCCCAAAATGCAACACCTCACATTTCTCAGTGTTAAATTCCATCAGCCATTCCGCAGCCCACCTGCCCAGCCAATCAAGATCCTGCTGCAATTTTTGACAACCATCTTCACTATTTACGATACCACCCACTTTTGTGTCATGATTCTACACATCTCAATAAGATCACCTGTGCTCCAAGGAATAAAGTCCTAGCCTGCCCAACCTCTCTCCCTATAGCTCAGTCCCTCGAGTCCTGGTAATATCCTCGTAAATCTTGTTTGCATGCATGTTCCTCTCTCGCTGGAAACACTCAAGGAGTTAGCTTCTCCACAAGGTTTGCTGCTTCAGATTTTTTTCTACGCGTTCTACACATGTGACCCCACCGTGATTCTACACAGTGTATAAAGCAAACCACAATTCCTCAGTTGTGTAGAGCTGGTAGAAGGTGCATCTTCAGGCACAATGATGACTGGTTAATTAATTCACTTAAGACACCTTTTGGCTTCATTTCCACCGATGCTCAGAATCCTATGAATATGCAGATAGCTGAGATTATTGAGGTTCCATTGAATTATTTGTAGTGATGCCAACATAATGCTGTCTGTTTTGTTATCAATAATTTGTAGCCATTGTTTATAAACTGCAAACTCACCATTAAATACTCCTGTGTTACAGCCCATGTGTCGATGCAATTAATAGCCTTTAATGCTGCCTCAGCCTTGAAGCTAGTGTTCAGGATACTGCTAACTTACTGAAGGAAAAGTGAGTTAAAGGCTTTAATTTAACTTAATTTAGTTGTCTCATTTGACGTTGTCAACACTGTGCCTTAACTTAGAGGGTACAGCACAGGAACAGTCCCTTCGGCCCACAATGTTGGTGCTGAACGTGAGGCCAAGGCCAAGGCCAAGGCCAAGACCAACTCTTATCTGCCTGCACACAATCCACGTCCCTCTATTGCCTGCATATCCATGTGCCTATCTAAAGGTCTCTTAAATGCCACAAACAAACATATCTTCCCCCAACTCCAGCAGCACATTTCTGGCACCCACCACCCACCGTGTAAAAATCTTCCCCGACATATCTCCTTTAAACTTTGCCCCCCTCACATTAAAGCTCTGCTCTCCAGTATTTGATAGTCCCATCTGGGAAAAGGGTATCTTTCATTTTTTTTTAAATGCAGTTAATGATAAATATTTTTTGATTTTTTTAATGTCTTTTGATGTTGGAAGGTTATTTATAGAATGGATGTATTCTCCTTTGAAGGTTAGATTCATTAATTCTTGGTATATAGATTCTTCATATCTACAAGTGGATGAAAGTATTCTGTCTATCACGCAACTCCCAGTCTCACCTCTGTGGTTTTACAGAAGAATGTTCAGGTTTACTTGTTTGTTAAGTTTTGCAGCCTTTGTACAAGGTGTATTATGATTTCAGGAGGGTTGAGCTTTTTATAGTCAATGAATCCCTTGTCATTTATAAGAGGTTCAGCTATTGAGGAAGGCATGTTCGTAAAATCACCGACAGTGTTGTGTTAACAATCAAAGCGGTTTGGTAAAAGTTATTCTGCTTACTGTGACAAGTAAATTCCACGGCAGCTCAGAGTGAGAACAGAGATAGGATCTGAGCCTGTACTTGACGCAAGTGTGTCGCCCTGCCAGAGATATGTTCATCTCCGAGGGCGGCACGATGTCGCAGCTCGATACAGACTGTATGGAGTTTGTCTCGATGCTTGTCTGTATGGAGTTTGTTTGTTCTCCCCATGGTCTACGTGGGTTTTCTCTCAGATCATCGATTTCCTCTCACACCGCTGGACGGCGTGGACTCGGCGGGCCTGTTTCCACGCTGTGACTCTAGACTAATCTAAACCTGGAGAACATGGAACAGTACAGCATAAGAACAAGCCTTTCTGCCCATAATGTCCATGTAAATGTAAAGCCAAGCTGCACTCATCCTGTCTGCCTACACGTGATTTATACCCCAGCACGTTCCAGGCATTCATGGTCCTGCCCCTTTAAACATTGTCCCTCTCACCTTAAACCTATACCCTCTGGTCTTTGATTTTTTCCATCCTGGGAAAAATGTTCCGACTCTACTCTATCCAAGCCTGTCATAATTTTGCACACTTCTATCAGGTCGCCCCTAAACCTCCGGCGTTCCAGATAAAACAATCCAAGTCTGTACAACCTTTCCCAGCAGCTGAAATCCTCTAATCCAGGAATCATTCTGGTAAATCTCCTCTCCACAAAGTCTCCACTTCCTTCCTGTAATGGGGCAAAACAGACGACTTATAATCCATCGGTATTAAGTTGAATTGCTCCTCCTTCTTGTGGAGGAAGGAACACAATGTTCCTTGAAGATATCGGGCTCGAGCGCCAATCCTGGGTGGAAACGGGGCTGAGGAGATTTGTTATTTGTTGGTTTATTTAATGGAACTTTCAGAGCACTCCACAGACGCAATGAAACTACTGTTTTTGTGCTTGGCCATACTTACCAGTTTGTAAACCATCATCGCAACTGGCAATCATGTTATAGTTAAATGCTATTGATCTTATCATTTTCCCTTGAACTATCACTTTCTGTGTCTATGTACAAAGGCTTGATTGTAGTCTTAACCCATTTTCAGTGATATGCAATTATCTCGGTGAAGAGAGGAGAAAGAATACAGTAATCATAGGTTTCATTTATTATAGTATATTCTATGGTGTTGCTGATCATTCCCTGAATTTGCAACATGCAATAATCAAGTGCAGCAGAAATGCCCAGCTGTGGTTGCTCAGTCAAGAATAATAGAATTAGAGGTGGCACGGTGGTGCAGCTGGTAGAGCTGTTGCCTCACAGTGCCTGAGACCCAGGTTTGATCCTGACCTCGGGTGCTTTCGGTGTGGAGTTTGCACGTTCACCCTGGACACCATGTGGGGTTTCCTCCGGGGGTTCCCGGTTTCCTCCCACATCCCAAAGACCTGAAGGTTTGTAGGTTAATTGGCTTTGTATATTGCCCCTAGTGTGTAGGGTGTGGTGAGAAAGTGGGATAGTGTCAATGGGTGATCGATGGCTAGCATGGACTTGGTGGGCCGAATAGCCTGTTTCCTTATCGTATCTCTAAACTAAATGAAACAACATCGAAAATATTCAAGGACTTAATGGCGGGATAGAATTCCTACACTGATGATCTTTTTTGTTAATTAATAAAATCACCAAAAATATAATTTGTAGTAATGGCAGTTTTGACTTACGAATGCTTCACACTGGGTATCTGAGCATTATTCTCTATATGATGATAAATTGCAAAATGTTATTGTTTCAGGTCAGTATTTCATACACCGTGAATCTAATTTGGTGTTGGTATAGGTTTATTATTGATACATTTAGAGATTTATGCCCCTGTCCCACTTAGAAAACCTGAACGGAAACCTCTGGAGACTTTGTGCCCCACCCAAGGTTTCCGTTCGGTTCCCGGAGGTTGCAGGTGGTTGCCGGAGGTTGCAGGTAGTGGAAGCAGGTAGGGAGACTGACAAAAACCTCCGGGAACCTCCGGGACCCGCACGGAAACCTTGGGTGGGGCGCAAAGTCTCCAGAGGTTTCCGTTCAGGTTTCCTAAGTGGGACAGGGGCATCAGGGATACAACCCTTCAGTCCAGCATGTCTACCCTGACCATCGATTGTCCGTTCACACTAGTTTTATGTTATAACCATATAACCATATAACAATTACAGCACGGAAACAGGCCATCTCGGCCCTACAAGTCCGTGCCGAACAAATTTTTTTCCCCTTAGTCCCACCTGCCTGCACTCATACCATAACCCTCCATTCCCTTCTCATCCATATGCCTATCCAATTTATTTTTAAATGATACCAATGAACCTGCCTCCACCATTTCCACTGGGAGCTCATTCCACACCGCTACCACTCTCTGCGTAAAGAAGTTCCCCCTCATATTACCCATAAACTTCTGTCCCTTAATTCTGAAGTCATGTCCTCTTGTTTGAATCTTCCCTATTCTCAAAGGGAAAAGCTTGTCCACATCAACTCTGTCTATCCCTCTCATCATTTTAAAGACCTCTATCAAGTCCCCCCTTAACCTTCTGCGCTCCAGAGAATAAAGACCTAACTTATTCAACCTATCTCTGTAACTTAGTTGTTGAAACCCAGGCAACATTCTAGTAAATCTCCTCTGTACTCTCTCTATTTTGTTGACATCCTTCCTATAATTGGGCGACCAAAATTGTACACCATACTCCAGATTTGGTCTCACCAATGCCCGGAGGTCCAAATTTCTCATCCACTCTTGACACCCTAGGGTCAGTTTACAAAGGCCAATTAACCTACAGACCTGCACGTCTTTGAGGAATCACACCCAGTCACTGGGAGATCATGGAAACTCTCATATTGACAGCACCCGTGGTCAGGATCAAATCCGGGTCTCTGGCGCTGTGTTGCGAAACTTACTGAAATTCTTTGTTTGCGAGCTATCCAGCCAAATGGGGCCATACATGAACACAATCACGCCACACATGATTACAACAGGTAAAGCAAGGAGAAAAAGATCAGAGTGCAGAGTATAGGGTTGCAACATTATAGTGTTACAGTTACAGAGAAAAAGTCCAAGGTTTGCAATGATGTAGGATAGGAGAGTGGGACCTCACCCTAGCTTATGGGCGAGCCATTCAATAGTCCGATAACAGTGAAGAAGAAGCTGTTTTTGAATCTGGTGGTATCTGCACTTTCAAGCTTTGGTATCTTCTGCCCGAAGGGAGATTGGAGAAGAGGGAATGACTGGGGTCCAAAAATCCTGAATGATGT
This sequence comes from Leucoraja erinaceus, assembly GCF_028641065.1. Lineage (NCBI taxonomy): Eukaryota > Metazoa > Chordata > Chondrichthyes > Rajiformes > Rajidae > Leucoraja > Leucoraja erinaceus. The sequence goes on along the minus strand of NC_073399.1, from coordinate 28,614,267 downwards.
TGGCTGCTTTCCTGAGGCAATGTGTAGTGGAGATGGAGTCAATGGGGAGGAGGCTGGTGATGCACTGGGCTACATCCACGACTCTCTGCACTTTCTTGTGATATTGGGCAGAGCTCTTCCAGGGCAGTGATGCAACCTAATTTCATGAATATATTGTGGTTTCCAACCTAACGTGGTGTAAAAGAAGACACAGAAAACTCAACGGGTCAGGCAACATCTCTGGAGAACATGAATGGGTGACTTTAGACTTTAAAGATACAGCGCAGAAACGCACTAAGTCCACGCCGACCAGCAACACCCCGTACACTAACACTATCTTACAAACTCGGGACAAGTTTACAACTTACCAAATCCAAGTAACCTACAAACCTGTACACCTTTGAAGTGAGAGGAAACCGGAGCACCCAGGAAAAGCCACGCGGTCATAGGGCGAATGTACAAACTCTGTACAGACAGCACCCGAGGTCAGGATCAAACCCAGCTCTCTGGCGATGTGAGGCAGCAACTCTACCGCTGCACCACTGTGCTGCCCCTAACATTCCTGGTTACGTTTCTGGTCAGGAGCCATCTTCAGACTTTGAGGTCTATACAAGATTAGCTTATTGGAGATCCAGTTTTTAGGTCCATCATGAGATCTTTAGCACACTGAGCAATAGACTGGTCTTCAGGCGCCTTCTGCCAAGCCCTGTCCTGACTTTATGGAGTATGGACACCAATGAGTGCTCCTTTACAGAGCTTACGCTGTGAATCACTTAACAGCCGACCTCTGCACTCTTCCCATCTCAAACTTTACAATCTTTCGACCTTTTTGCCGCATTGTTTGGGATTGAAAAGCCAAGCTGCATTGGCAGGATTCGACAGCACTAATCCTCTGGGGCGTGATATACGTAAACAGTGGATCTTCAATAAAACATTTGAAGATAGAATGTCTCGTAAAAGCAAGGTCAAGTTTCGATCATGTAATAAAAATAAATACAGAGCACTTTAACTGACTTAGGAGATTTCCGAATCCACCACACTCGTCTGCTGCCAGTGGCTAGTTAGAGTTTAACATGGTAATAATCTCAAACACAGAGATAGAGGTATTATCATCAGGAAATGGTTACCTTGTTAAAGTGTTTATTGAGGAGGATAATTCATCTGTTCTGACAGGGATAGACCAATCTAACAGTTTTAAGCGTCTTCATGTTGACCACATGGAGCTGCTGTGATATCTGGAGCGCTGTTGCCTGCAATGTATTTCCTAAGTGTTATAGAGTCACACGGCATGGTAACAGGCCATGAGGTTCATCTTGTCCGTGCCCATCTACACTAGTCCCATTTACCAGTCCTTGGTCCCTTGGCCTTCTGTGTCTTTGCTTGTCCAGACACGACTTCAACGTAATGGCAGGTCTTGCTCCACTATTCACTCTGGAGGTGTGCATGTGCTCCAGACTTCAACCACTGTCTAGGTGAAAATAATTCTTCCATAGATCTCCTGTTAACCTTTCACCCCGTAACCTAAACCTCTGGTTATGGACTTTTCTGCTAGGTTAGAAAATGTAAAGGGGCTGTCCCACTGCGGCAACTTAATTGGCGAGTTTAGAAGAGTTTAGGAGAGTTTGAAAAAAGTGTCATGTTGAAGACCTCCTTCGACCTCCTTCGACTATGTTGAAGACTATCTACGACTACCTTCGACTACCCTCCATTACCTACGAATAACGTGCCAACCTACTACGACCTACTTCGACTAAACCTACCAGTAAAAAAAAGATCTAGTTTTTCCATGTTGACCTTTTTTTACTCGCGGGCATTTTTCAGCATGTTGAAAAAAACCGCCGCAACCTAGCTGAGGCCTCGAGTATGCGGGGACCACTCTCGAGCATGAAGGAGAGTTAAGGGCCTGTCCCACCAGCATGCGATTGCATGCGTCTAGCGCGACCAACCGTGGTCACTTGAGGCGTACGGCCTTGCGGGGCTGGTCCCGATTTGAACCGCTGAGGCGTATGGAGTTGTGCGGGGCTGGTCCCGACATCATACTCACCAATCAGCTGGACAGGAGGCGGGCCGACTGAAGTTGGACGTTTTCACGGCTCCGGGCAGTGACGTCATCGCGCAACAGCATGCCGGGCGGTGACGTCATCGCGCAACGCTACGCGCTAGGCGTACGCTGCAAAGACACTGCGTACGGCATCAAGACGCTGCATACGCCCGTCGAGACTCTGCATACCCCCGTCGAGGCGCTGCGTACGGCCTCAATGCGGCTGTGGGCCGACAGGCGTTGTCGCGCGGGATTTTCAGACAGTGCAGGATTTTTGGAGCCCCGCGCGATGTCGGGAACAGCTCCGCACAACTCTATACGCCTCTGCCGATCGAAGTGGGACCGGCCCGGCGAGGCCGTACGCCTCAAGCGACCACGTTTGGTCGCGCTAGACGCATGCTGGTGAGACAGGCCCTTTACAAAGACCTCCAAGGACCTCGTGCTGCAAGTATGAGTCGAGGACAAATTCTTTTAAACTCACCAATTGGGTCGTGGCAGTGGGACAGGCCCTTAACACCATCAATCCTATCTATGCCAGCACTTTGGGTCTTTTTTGGTAAACCAGCATCTGTGGTCCCTTGTTTCAACTATAGGAAACTGGCCAAGTTCAAATGGACAGCCTGGCCTGAAGGAGTCTAAATAAGTCTAAACTTGGGGAGGTCTAAATAGTTAAAATCCTCGCTTAATCAAAACGCAGGCTTGACCTTTTAAGAGTTGGTATTTGACTGAGAGGCTGATAATGGCTGACTGGAGTCAGCTCAGAGTGTGCTGGTTCAGGGCTGGGAACATTCAGCTAATGATGCCGTCCCTGCCCTAGGGCACTTTACATGTAGCAAAAATAAGTCTCTAACAAGTGAACCTAAATTGGTGTAACTCAGCAGACATGAAAGCATCTCGGTCCCAAAGCAATCCTAAATGTAATCCATTTCACTTTTAATGATCATTTGCAACACAGCGAAACATCTAACTCCAAGTTCTGACAATGCAATCATTCCCATGTAGCTACCGATTAGGACAATCTAAGTATTAGAATATTGGTCTCATAACTCTTGCATGTTTTAATAGCATTGCTTTGAAAAAAAAAGAATTTCTTGATAAACGCATCATCTTTTAAACTATCATCCTTTACATTGTTTTTTTGTGTGCAATTGGACCCTAATGCATGAAAGTTTGATTATAGTCACTTGGGTATAAACTGAACAAAGTGCTGGAGGAACTCAGCGGGTCAGACAGCATCATTCTAGGAGGGAAATGGGCAGGTGACATGTAAGGTCAGAGCCTACAGAGTGAAGAAGGGTCCTGACCTGAAATGACATCTGCCCATTCCCTCCACAGATACTGCCTGACACGTTGAGTTCTTCCATAAATTGTTTTTCTCTGCTGAGATTCCAGCATCTTGTGTCTCTAGGATACATAACCTGGTCCACCAGCAGTGATAGACGGATACACTTTGTATGTCAATGCTGTGTGATTTCTATAGCTTTACATGTTGGATTTTACTTCGGAGTCACGTGAGTGACTACGTGAAGAACCCACCCAGCGCGCAGGCGCGGCATTACGTCAGCAGTGCAACAGCGGCAGCAGCTGGAGCCAGGCTCTCCAGTTGCAGCATAAAGACAAGACCTCAGGTAAGTGCCTTTTTTGTGTTACAGAGTCGCTCTAGGGAGAATAATGGCCTCTCGAAAGCGACCAGCCAGAAGGACTGCCTGCCCAACTCCACCCGAGGAGGGGTCCATAGCTGGGCGGCAGCCACTCGTAGCGGAGGAGCCATTTCAACGCTCCCGCTCACCCGACACCGAGCCGCCCCCTGTGCTGCAGATATCGACGCCCCGCTCAGGGAGGAAGGCTACTCACAAAACCGACCGGCCGGTGTCCTCCGATTCATCGGAGGAACGGGAACGCTCTCCACCACCGAAACGGGGAGCCGCTCGCATCAGCTGCATGAGGCAGCTCCTAGAGCGAATGATTGATGAGGAGATGCAGGCTAGGCATCTCCCAGGAGGACGGGCTTTGGCCTCCTCCTCACCACACCCTTCTGTACCCTCTATGTTCGAGGGCAGTAAGGGAGGCCAGGACTGGGCTGGCCTATCCCAAGGGCAGGCGGAGGATAACATCAGTATGCCGGGCGTGCTAGAAGAAGAGCTACTGGGTGTAGTGGGCCGCTACGCAGCGCCCCCAACAACTGGGATGGTGTTGCCACCCAGAATGGCGGCCAGCATTAACAGGCTGTCCAACAAACCGCTGCAGGACAAGGTCGTCCAGCAGGCCCTTGACACGTACACAGCGCCAGAGAATTGCGAGGCGCTGAGGGTCAAAACGGTCAACGGGCAGATATGGAACCAGCTGGGGCAGCAGATCAGGGCTCAGGAAGTAAAGATGCAGCGGGTCCTGAAACTCCACTCAGCAGCCATCACCGCCTTTGCTCGGTCCATGGGGAACGAAGACCTAACCATACCCCAGCAGGTTGCACTCGCATTGATGTGCAGCACCACCTATGAGCTCAATAGCCTACGGCGGGACAACATTCGGCCTGCCCTCAACCCAACATATGCAGGCCTCTGCAAAGCTCCAGCGCCCGAACGAGAGGCGCTGCTATTTGGTGCAGATTTGGCCAAAAAACTGAAGGAGTTGGAAGAGGCGGCCAGACCAGTAGGCCTCATGAGGGCAGGGCCAGGACCGAGCAGGGTGAAGACACCCAGTTGGCAGCACGCCTCGGCATCCACCAGCAGGTACCGAGCTGGTGAAAGCCTGGTGACCGCCTCCCACTACCCCCAGAGCTCTTTTTTAGAGCGGGGCCCAGGGCGGAGCCGTGGGAAGATGCGCCGCCCCACCGCAGCACCAACACGGACAACCTTGGGCCAAACCTACCGAAAACGGCCCCACAAATAAACATGGAGGTAGGTGGGTCTGGTTCCTGCCAACATACACAGACAATGGGTGCTGTATTAACAGGAGGACGTTTGAGGTTCTTCAAGCATGTTTGGTGCTCCTTAACTAACAATAAGTTTATACTCAACAGTATCAGTGGATACAAAATTGAATTCAAACCAGGCTTACAACCTCCAGTTCAGCACATGCCCCAAAGGGTATTCCTTCCCTCAGCACTTGAGAAGGTAGAAGGACAAGCTGAACTAGATAGGCTCGTGGCTAAAGGCATCATAGAAATGACCACACACGAGCCGCACGAATTTGTATCAAATATTTTTCTTAAATCCAAGAAAGATGGTGGGTGTCGCATTATTATTGATTTGACGTCACTCAATCAGTCTGTTGAGTATCAACATTTCAAAATGGAGACATTTGTCACTGCCAGACAACTGATCTCCAAGGGATACTACATGGCAAGCATAGATATCAAGGATGCTTACTATTTAGTACCCATTCATAAAGATTATTACAAATATCTGAAATTTATCTGGATGGGCCAACTGTGGCAGTACAGAGCCTTGCCCAATGGTTTAACGACAGCTCCCAGATTATTTACAAAAATTCTCAAAGTGGCCATGAAAAAATTGAGAGAACAAAAACATTTAGTCGTGGCCTATCTGGACGATGTTCTCATATTGGGGAGAACAAGGGAACTAGCTGTCGCAGGAGTTGTAGCCACTAAACAACTCCTTGAATCTTTGGGATTCATCCTACACCCAGATAAATCAATATTGGAGCCTACTACTAACATGGATTACCTAGGCTTCACTATTGACACTATCCATATGACTGTCACTCTGCCTAGAAACAAAAAAGTTTCACTCATCGAAGCTTGTAACAATTTAATTGCTACACCGCAACCAAGGATACGGCACGTAGCCAGAGTTATTGGCTCCATAGTAGCAGCATTCCCGGCTGCCCAACATGGGCCCTTGCATTATCAAAATTTGCAAAGGGCAAGGACTCATGCACTACGTCTTAACAGAGGGCATTATGACCGCAAAATGGAGTTACCCGCTGAAGCCAAATCAGAACTTCAGTGGTGGGTCAATAATATTTGGCACAGTTACAGTCCTATCGCCGTCACTAATCCTAACATAACCATTACAACGGATGCCAGTGCTTTAGGCTGGGGAGCTACTAACTCCATAGACAGCACAGGTGGCAGATGGACTAACTCAGAGGCATCGCTACTACAATCACTGGGCATTAACTTCTTGGAAATGCTCGCCGCCTTTTATGGGCTAAAAGCATATACATCTGATATGCGGCATGTGCATGTTAGGATTATGATTGATAACACTACGGAGGTATCTTATATCCAGCACATGGGTGGCATAAAATCAGTATCATGCGACAAATTAACTACTATAATCTGGCAATGGTGTGTCGAGAGACATATTTGGCTATCAGCTGCCTATCTACCAGGCAAGCTAAATTTAGTGGCGGACACCAGGTCACGAAAATTCAATGACAACATCGAATGGATGTTGGACCCAAAACTATTTGCTAGAATTGTCAAGCAATATGGTACGCCAGATATAGATTTGTTTGCGTCTAGATTAAATCACCAACTACCCATGTATGTGGCTTGGGAACCAGACCCAGAGGCAGCAGCGGTAGATGCCTTCACGCTGGATTGGGGAAATTTATTTTTCTATGCTTTCCCTCCCTTCTGCCTCATCAGTCGGGTACTCCAGAAAATTCAGGCAGACTCAGCCTCCGGCATTCTGGTCGTGCCCGACTGGCCTACCCAACCATGGTTCCCAATGTTCCACGACATGGTGGTAGAGACACCTATGGTCCTTCATAACCACCCCCAATTATTGACTCACCCGGTAACTGGCATTAGTCATCCATGCCACCAAAAATTGAACCTCCTGGGTTCCAGATTCTGAACAGACCTTACCGGGGATTGGGGTTATCAGAGAGAACAATCGCCACCATGTCGGCATCCCTGCGAGTTTCCTCCAAAAAACAGTACCTGACCTACATCAGGAAATGGGAACAGTACTGTCTGGAAGCAGGGACATCCTACAAGACGGCTTCGATCTCGGATGTGCTGGAGTTCCTGGCCCACCTGCACCATGACCTAAAGATGAGCTACAGTGCCATCAATACAGCTCGGAGCGCCCTGTCCGCATACCTTATGCCCATAGGACAGCATAGTGTGGGATCCCACCCTCTGGTTATCAAACTACTTAAAGGGATCTACAACACCAAACCCCCTACATCTAGATACACCCATATGTGGGATGTGAGTGTAGTATTGACACACCTTCGAGGTTGGCCTCCGGTGGGATCCCTGAGCCTGGAACAGTCCACTTATAAGACCCTTATGCTCATGGCGCTTGTCTCAGCTCAAAGGGTTCAGTCGCTGCATCAGCTAAATCTGAACCACATGGTGACCACCCCAGATACCATTACTTTCACCATGCCGGGGTTGGTAAAACAGAGCAGACCAGGTACATCCAACCCTCCAGAACCTAGGCTGTGTGTGGTGACCCACCTTCATCATTATTTAGACACTACCCAAACTCTTAGAGGGAGAGAAAAAGCCTTATGGGTCAGCCACAAAAAGCCTTTTGGACGGGTTACCAGCCAGACAATATCCAGATGGTTGAAACAGGTCCTTAACATGGCAGGGATTAACACAGATGTTTTTAAATCCCATTCAACCAGGGCAGCGTTCACCTCAGCGGCGGATAGGATGCAGGTTCCCCTAGACCACATCCTCAGAGCAGCGGGATGGTCTAGGGAATCGACTTTTCAAAAATTCTACAGGAAACCGCTGATGGAAAAGGACGTCTTTGCGGAAAGAATCTTAGAAACCGCAAACTTATAATTTAAAAGCCCAGGGGTGCTATTTTATTTGGTAGTTTAATAAACATTTGTGTTTTTAAAACTAAACAAACTTGTTGGTCTTTAGATACCACTTCCTCCCTCGATGATCTTTCGGCAGTGAGTGATATAACTGTTACACGGTTTGAAATCACAGACCTTTGAAGTCTTCACGTAGTCACTCACGTGACTCCGAAGTAAAATAGTAAGATTAAACGAGTACTTACCAGTACGAAGTTTGATCTGTATTTTATGAGGAGTTACGATGAGGGATTACGTGCCCTCCGCTCCCACCCTCATTGTATAGATCAAACTCGGACTGATGTCTCATTGGTCTTTACTATCTTTACTTCAACTTGTGTCTATCTGTGATTCCACACCGCTGCTTGGAAGTATGCCGCGCCTGCGCGCTGGGTGGGTTCTTCACGTAATCCCTCATCGTAACTCCTCATAAAATACAGATCAAACTTCGTACTGGTAAGTACTCGTTTAATCTTACTATTATATACTGCATCCATACGAGTCCACAATGTGTATCTAGGCTATTGATGCAGTATGTCCATACTGCAGTGACAAGCTGTTCCACTATGAATATGAGTATTGTTTGCCACCTGTCAGTACACTGGAATGCCAAGCAGCTTCCTGATAAATGTTCATGCATCTCACTGCCACCTTTGATGGACACACTGCACCAGCCTGCTCTCTGAATGCTTTAGCTGCCTGTTCCCCATGAAGCTGTGGAAATCTCAACACCTTTAGTGGAGTGCTGTGCACTCTGTGCCTGTGCAATGGCACCCATCCTTTACTGAAGTCAATTTGTTCAGCTGCCTAGTCCTTTCCATCCTGCACTGACACAGCAACACCTCCATAAAATTCAGCGTACAGACGCTCCCCGACCTATGCAATGGGCGACTTATGTAAACGTATGCTTACGTAAACAGTTCTGTACTCCAGTGCAGTCTCCAGTGCAATCACGTCAGTTTGTTATTTCCGCAACACTCTACGATCACTCAAGTTTACATCTGCAGTTCCTTGTGACTAAACGATTGCAAGATGGGTGGTAACAAGCCGGCAATAGCGGCAGAGACTAGACTTTAGACTATAGAGATACAACCCCTTTGGACCCCCCAATTTGTGCCGACCAGCGATCACCCGGACACTAACAATATCCTACAGTCAATAATAATAGGGACAATTTTTACTATTTACCAAATTAAACTTATTGATTAACCTATAAACCTTGACGTCTTTGGTAGTGTGGGAGGAAACCGGAGCACCCGAAGAAAGCCCATGCAGTAACAGGGGGAGAGTACAAATTCCCTACAGACAGCACCCGTGGTCAGGATGGGACATGATTGTAATCATCTGGGGTGGGAGATTGCAAACTTCACGTGGTCCGCCCTGTTTCGACAAATGCAATCAACCTGGCGTGCACAATCAGATAACATCAAACAGAACAAGTTGTCCTACAACTTTAGGCTGTGTACGCCATATGCAAGAAGAAGAAAAAGAAGTAATCATGTATTGCCTTTTTGCTGACTAGCTAGCACGAAACAACAGCTTTTCACTGTATCTCGGTACACGTCACAATAAACTAAACACAAACGCAAAACTGAAACCCGTGCCTCTGGGCGCTGTAAGGCTGCAACTCTACCTCCGAGTCACCCTAAAAAAATATTCCTTCTGCAGTGCCTACTTAGAACCCCACGCGATGTAGAAAGTGCCCCAACGGCAAGACAGCCATCATATTTACAATTAACGTGAGCATAACACAACGTGCTGGAGCTACTCAGCAGGCCAGGCAGCGTTTCTGGAGGACATGGATGTACATTTCTTCCACAAATACTGTGGCGAGTTTTGGAGTTATTAGCTGCTGCTAAACTCGGAAGTCTATCATCGCTGTGATGTACTGGTGCTTTTTATTTTGTCACCCCCATCTTTCAGTGACATGCAATAAAATTGTTCCAGTCTTGTCGCGTTATCTGCACAGTGCAGTTGGGTTTTAATGAATTATCATAATGAAACAATGCAGGACGGCTGTTGCATGGTGGGAAGAGATTGCAATTATCTAAACCAATAAAAAAAAATCCCTGAACAGCTCGTTATTACATTACCGCGTAGCAAGAGACAGTGGGTCCACGTGAGTCAGTCTGTCTTTTATCAAACCGGCTAAAGTCGAAAGCTTTTCTTTGCAAGAAATTCAGCATTTTACAATTATCACCGAATAGAACGTTCTGTGCTGTACAATGACAGCAAAGCTGTGCATCATGAAGTTTGCAGGTTGCAGAGGTAGGACATCCGAGGCCAGAATTGGAAACGCTAGCAAGTACTTTTTTTGTCAATGCTACGACAGCACTTATAGTTGTGAAGGGGCTTCCGTGTTTCTGCCACACACAGCATGACTCAAAGTGCTGGGGAACTCAGCGGTTCGGGCAGCATCTCTGGAGAAAAAGGATGGGTGACATTTCAGGTCGGGACCCTTCTTCAGACTGGAAGTATGGGGGGTGGGGGTGACGAGATGAACAGCAAGGCTCAACTAGGATACCATATTGAAGTAGGGCCTCAAACCATGCAGGGCTGTGACGTATGGAGTCAGAAGCTCACGATGTTTCGTTTTAGTTTTGTTTAGAGATACAGCATGGAAACAAGCCCCTTGGCCCACTGAGTCAATGCTGACCATTGATCACCCATTCACCCGAGTTCTATGTTATCCCACTTTCTCATCCACTCCCCACACACAAGGGGCAATTTACAGAGACCATTTAACCTACACATCGTTTGGGATGTGGGAGGAAACTGGTGCACTCGGAGGATACCTATGCAGTCACAGGGAAAACCTAAACTCGTGAACGCACTGTCCCTCGCCTCACACGGCCACCACTCAGCCTCCGTGCCTCGTGGCAGCTCCTTCAGCCAAAGTCAGAACTTCCAGAGCACTACCGAGGCTGTGGGAGGTGAGCCCCCAGCCCGCTCAACGACACCAATCTTTACCTCCATCCACCGCCGCCATCTTGAATCACAGGTTGATTTTGGTCCCATCCGCTTGGGATGGGTGAATATTATTTTATTTGAAGAATTGATTTCAAAATTCAGAAGTTTCTATGGAGCGAAAAACCCTTGTTTCTTTATTCAAGAGTCAAGAGTGTTTAATTGCCACGTGTACCAAGAATGGAACATTGAAGTTCTTATTTGCAGCAGTGTAACTGGCATGTAAATGCAATAACGCAGAAAAACAAGAAAGAATAATAAATTAACAACCTCAACACAGCAAAAAAAATCAGTAGTCCTTAGTGTAACTTAAGACTATCCATATGCTTCACAGTTCAGGGTAGTGTTGTGCTGTGTTCAAGTGCCTGATGGTTGTTGGAAAGAAGCTGTTCTTGAACCTGGTGGTCACGGTTTCAAGAACGTCAACATTCTCCCCGATGGTAACAGTGAGATGAGCGCGTGGTCAGGCTGGTGTGGGTCTCTGATGGCGCTGGCTACCTTTTCGAGGCAGCGACTCCAGTAGATCCCTTCGATGGTGGGGAGATCAGTACCCGTGATGGACCGGGCAGTGTTCACCACCCTCTGTTCCTGGAAAGTTACATTTTCCAAACCAGTCTGTAATGCAAAATACTCTCACCTGTGCATCTGCAGAAGTTCAAGAGAGTGTTTATTGTCAGACCAAACCTCCTTCATCTTTTTAGGAAGTAGAGATGTTTTTTTGTGATTGTATTCTCTGGGACCCTTTTCCCCAGGGTGAAAATGTCCAACACTAAAGGGCATGGCTATAAGGTGAGAGGGGGAAAGTTGCACGTGCAGGGAAATGCATCACATGCAGGCAAATAGCATCATTTAACTTGGCATCATATTCAACACAAACATTGTGAGCTGAAGGGCCCGTTCCTATTCCGTACTATTCAATAACATAGAGTCATACAGTGTGGAAGTAGGTCCTTCGGCCCAACTTGTCTACACCAACCAACATCCCACCTACACTAGTCCCACTTGCCTGCATTTGGTCTGTCTGTCTATCTATCTATCTATCTATCTATCTACCTATCTATCTATCTATCTATCTATCTATCTATCTATCTATCTATCTACCTATCTATCTATCTCTTCCTGTCTGCATTGTAATTCAATTTGCGCAAAAACAATCCCCCATAGCGCTACGATTTTTCGCCACCTTACTCACCATTCTCCTCTGCTGCAAGTCAAATAAGTTTTGTTCCGATCTGTGAAATAGTACAAAAGTTATGAAGGTTTTGAAGGTTCGCCTCCCCTCCCCGGCCACAACCGCCCTTTCCCCACCCCCACAACCTCCGCTCCCCCCCCCCCCCCCCCCCCCCCCCCCCCACCCCCCTCCCCCACACCCCCCAACCCACCCTCCCTACATTCCCCCCCCCCCCTACACCCCCCCCCCCCCCACACACCCCCGTCCCCCACTCTACTCCTCTCATGATTTTGTACACTTCTCTCAGATTTTATACACACCTATAAGATAATGTGCTGGGTTATCAAATTTAGCTCCTTCAGAGTATGACAATTTTACTGGAGATAGTTCTTCCGTGACTTATGCCAGTTCTGCATTCATCCCATGTTGTTTTGTTTGAGCAGTAATGTACAAAGGGAGGATCACTTTCCAATGCAATACACAGAGCAATAGAAAGGGAAGCCATCTGACCTATGGAGGCTCTCGTTACAAGGAGCTCGATTCTAATGCAATAAAACACCAACCCAGGGGACATCCTGCGGATTTGTGTAAGCTTCCCTCAGAGATGTTTTTATATTATGAGAAGGTAGATTATTCTGCACTCCTCTCTGACATAGGAAGATGAATCAGCAAGAGTTACTAAATGTATTGAGAGATACGTAGATAGAATAACTCACATCTCCCGACTGATAACTGGCCTTGTTCCACCGGTATTTCAGGTGCACCAGCCAATCTGTAGCAAAGCATACATCAATGACCATGGATTGATTGATCTCCTGTACATCGGCGAGACCAAGCGCAGGCTCGATGATCGTTTCGCTGAACACCTCCGCACAGTCCGCCTCAACCTACCTGATCTCCCGGATGCTCAGCACTTTAACTCCCTCTCCCAATCCCAATCTGAGCTTGCTGTCCTGGGCCTCCTCTATTGTCAGAATGAGGCCCAGCGCAACTGGGAGGAACAGTACCTCATATTTTGCTTGGGTAGCTTACACCCGAGCGGTATGAACATTGACCTTTAACTTCAAGTAGTCCTAGCTTTCCCTCTCTCTCCATCCCCTCCCCTTCCCAATTCTCCAACCAGTATTACTGTCTCCGACCACATTCTATCTGTTCCGTCCTCTCCCCTGACATCAGTCTGAAGAAGGGTCTCGTCACCTATTCTCTCCAGGAATGCTGCCTGTCCCGCTGAGTTACTCCAGCATTTTGTGTCTCTCTTTGATTGATTGCACGATACAGAATGGAAATAGGCCCTTCGGCCCATAGAGTCCAGGCTGACCACCGATCGCCCGTTCTCGTTATTGTTATTGATCCCATTTTCGCATCCATTTCTTATAACATACACGGGCCAATTAGTCCACAAACCCGCAATGGGATGTGAGAGAAAACCAGAGCACCCGGAGGAAACCCATGCAGACACAGGGAGAATGTGCAAACTCCATGCCGACAGTCCCTGAGGTCACGATGGAACCCGGGATCTCTGGCGCTTTGAGGCAGCAGTTCTACCCGTCGCGCCACTGTGCCAGGAATAGGAACCTTTGGACAGCACAGTCGTGCAGCTGGTTGACCCACTACCTCACAGCGCTAGAGACCCGGGTTCGAACTTGACCTTGGATGCTGTCTGTGTGGAGTTTGCACGTTCTCCCTGTGATTGCGTTGGTTTCCTCTGGGTGCTCCCATTCGCTCTCCCACATCGCAAAAGACGTGGTGGTTTGTAGGTTAATTGACCCTCTGTAAATTGCCCCCCTAGCGTGTGGACAGTGAAGGAGAACAGGAAATAACACAGAACTTGGGTGAGCGGGTGATCGATGGTCGGCAAGATGCTATTTTCATGCTGTGTATATGAACTAGATAATTCACACACAAACCTCGTCGTTGTCTGGGGTGCCATCAGGCAGATATGGCTGTGGGTTTTATTGAGCGATTGTAATTTACGGGCATTGATAGACACAAAGTACTGGAGTAACTCAACGGGTCAGGCAGCATCTCTGGAGAAAAGGATGGGTGACGTCTCGGGTCGGGTCCTGTCTTCAGACATTATTTGCAGGTTCTTTATGGGCATGTTTGCAAATGGTGTAGACGGGGGAATTGGACTGTGTGTAATTATGTGCACCCAGTCGTACTCTGCCAATCCTTGCACCTATTCCACACCCTCTGCCCAGCTTTATCCTCCTGTGTCAATATTACAGAGACTTTGTGCAGCCGCACTCTATCAATCCGTGTACAGTTTTCACAGTCTGTATTCCCAACGTCCTCCTATCAATCTGTGCATTCCTTTCATTTTCTCTGCCTCTCGGTGCATTTGCCATTCTGTGTGTATCTTCTTGCAATTGTACCTGGCTGTTTTCATGTCAGTCCATCTGCACGCACTAGCAAATGGATCTGGTGAATTGCCTATGAGCCTCTACAGGCTTTCACCACTTGCAGTCTTCGGAGCAGTGCAAAAGAACCGGCAGCTGTTTTCATATGTACAGCACGAGTTTCTGTAATGAAATATTCACAGGTCACTGGTTCCTCAAGAAATGATGTGAATCAGTCAATTCCTTCTTGGAGAGTAATTCTCTGCTCCTTCAATGGGCTTTTTCAAGTTGACACTCATTAGGGTGTGAGATCGAAGAGCATTGTCATTGTCACAGTCAGACAGCTTGCATTCTCCACACACCATCCTAAATGACTCGAAAACTCTGACAGACGCTTTGAAAAATAAAGTGCAACTAACAAGGATTTCAAAATAAACGCATTCACCTATTTTATCTTCCCTCTTGCCTTATTTTCATCTTTATTTCATTCTGTTTGGTTTCCTCTTTGATGGCCTCTGCTGAAACGGGCACCCAGCTGACAGCTTTATCAAAATATAACATTTTGCATAGCTTTCTCTCCTTACTGAATATTAATAGTAGCCTTGTCTGCTGTTAAGGATGTGTTACGTTGTCAGATTTAATTAGAACAAGTTTTTTTTTTAAGATTCTGACCACTCTAATATTAATTTGGTCATCTAATGCTAGTTTATTCCAAATAATCCAAACAATCATCCTTAATTTTTTATTTTATAATGCACGGAATTTAAATCGAGATAAATGTGAGAAAAGCTGTTTTTATTTCACGGTTCCATGTTGTGGGGTGCAACCGTTAACCTTTTGCTCTTTTATCGGGAAGTACGTTGATCTATCAGGAGCGCTTTTATGTATGTGCAGCCTGGTGAAAATCACTTCAGGCAAGAAAACTGCTTACGAGAGCTAAGAATTTTAACTCTCGGTTGAAAGTGGGAAATGTTAAGGCAAAAATATTTCCTGGTCACTTCTCCGCTGGTTTTTGATTCCACTGCCTGCTTTTCCCGATGAGAAGTAATTTATTTTGACCGAGTGCGTAGAGGAACGTGCCACCGGAAAATTATGTTCCTATGTGGATCATGAGGAATTATGAAATATCTCAAATATCTCAATGCTTTTTTGGTTTTAGGTTTATGAAATAGAGGGCCATTAGTTAGTATGCCACTGGGCCCAAAACATTTGTTTTTAACAAAGCAACATTACAAGAAAAAAAAGTAGTCGCATGATATTTTCAAATGTTTGACAGAATATTATAGACATTGATTAAATAGATGTTCTTCAGTATTATAAATCGGTAATACTTTACATATAAATGTCCACCTTCCCTGAAAATGATCTCAACCTTTTGCCAATTTACATACTATAATTATTCACGGAGCTCGGACATTAATTGTCTTCATTCAAGATTTATTTGGAGCTGTGCATTTTATTTAAGGCAGAGTCAGGAATATAGTTGTGTATATCTTCCAAGATATGACAATGTTTGAGAGCCATGGCTTGAGTGTGAGTCAATATCACCATCGCTTATTATGAATGCAGCTTTGAAACTCGCGTTTCTTCAAGAGATGCAAATAATGGCTTTTTGGCGGAAAGGAAATATTTATTTATTTATATACCAAGTGTGCATTAAAAAAAAGAATATAACCCTTAATTAATTTGCTCCTTTACTTAAAACTGTTCTGTTCATTCAGGATTGTTTGAGCCCTATTCCTTTTCTCCAGAGATGCCGCCTGCCCTGCTGAGTTACTCCAGCATTTTGTGTCTACTGTAGACTGTGTAAACCAGCATCTGCAGTTCCATCCTACTGATTGTTTGAAGGAATAGCAGGTGATAATATTTCTCCCAAAAGGATTTAGAGGGATATGGACCAAAGATGGGCAAATGGGACTAGCTCAGATGGGGCATCTTGGTCAGCATACACTAAATTACATTCCCGTTATCCTGTATCTATACACTGTGGACGGCTCAATTGTAATCATGTATAGTCCTTCTGCTGAAAATACAGCATGCACCAAAAGCTTTTCATGATACCTCAGTACACATAACAATAAACTAAACTAAAGGGTCTGCTTCGATGCCGCATAACTCTATATGAATAAGTGGAGAACAAGCCCCAGCTAAGCTAACATTTCTTTAAGACAAATATTCATTTAAGATCAATCAATTGCTGCCACAGTATGTGAATAACTCCAATAGTATTAATGATACCGAGGCTGGGGTGTTGTAGGTAGAAAGAAAGAACTGCAGGTGCTGGTTTATCACAAACAGTGAAAGCTGTGATATGTAGAAACCACTTTAGGTATTGCCAGCAGTACACCAAGTACCAAAATGTCCCATGCTTATACAATGCCGTGAAAGCATACTTTACAGTGTGGCTAAATCAAAGGAGCAGGTCAGATTATTAACACAAAAGCAATTAACATGGGAATGAAGAGTAGAACAAGGAACTGCAGATGCTGGGGTATACCAAAGATAGATACAAAGTGCTGGAGTAACTCAGCGGGACAGGCAGCATCTCTGGAGAAAAAGGATGGGTGACGTTTGGGGTCAGGATGTTTTCAGACTTTAAGCAGAGGGTGGGGGGTGGGGGGGGGGGGAGGGGGGTTGGGGTAGAGAGGGGGATGGGAGGGTGAAGAGCTGGAGGCGAGAAAAGACCCGGACCAACCCGAGCCAGCCTCAAATAATCTCAGGCAGGGCATTGCTTGGTAGATCCATTGTAGGCTAAGGAAGGTATGAGCTCAAGAGAAACAATGTAGGGTACTGTGGAAGTGGTAACAGGACCAGGATGGAAGAAGCGGGCAAGGAGATGGGAGGGGAGGAGGGTGTAAGATCAAGTTACTTAAAATTAGAGAATTCAATGATCATATTGCTGGGTTGTAAGTTACCCAAGCGAAATATGAGTATGTCAGTAGTCTAGTTGATACTGCAGGAACAACATATGTTTAAATAAATATTTCTCCCAAAAAGCAGTGGAAGTCTTGAATTCACTGCCTGTAAATGTAATGAAGAACCTTGTAGGCATTTAGAGGGTACTTGAATGGAGAGACATAATCTTGAGAAAAATGGCCGGTCGCTATGAGGTGGGAGAGATCTCTATTCGGCGATTTCTCACCGGTGTGGACAACTGACGGTGAGCCTCATTTTCAGGATACAGTGAATGATATTTGAAGTATCTCCAATATGATTTAAATTCTGCTGCTGAAACAATGTTTATTAGAGAAACGCAGCTGAAATATAAAATAGCTGAAGGACCCGACCACTCTTTATGTCAAAAAAAACTTGCCCCGCACATCTCCATTAAATTTTCCCCCTCTCACCTTGTAGCTATGCCCTCTAGTGTTGGACAGTTCCACCCTGGGAAAAAAAGGTTCCGATTATCTACCCAATCTATCCATCTCATCATTTTATATACTTTTATCAAGTCTCCCCTCGACCTCCGATGTTCCAGAGAAAACTATCCAAGTCTATCGTGTGGGAAGGAACTGCAGATGCAGGTTTAAACTGAAGATAGACACTATCTTTCCCTGTGTTCAAGAAGGAACTGCAGATGGTGGAAAATCGAAGGTAGACATAAAATGCTGGAGAAACTCAGACTGAAGAAGGGTTTTGGCCCGAAACGTCGCCTATTTCCTTCACTCCATAGATGCTGCCGCACCCGCTGAGTTTCTCCAGCATTTTTGTCTACCTATCTCTCCCTGTAGCTGAAACCCTCTAATCCAGGCAGCATTCAGGTAAACCTCTGCACCCTCTCCAAAGCTTCCTCAGCCTTCCTGCATTGGGTGCGATCAGAATTGCACTCAATACTACAAATAAATGAACCTTAAGATCCGCTCTTCTAGTCCCGATAGATTGTGCCCCTTTCAGCACAGCCCAAACATTATTATGTTTTAAGACACAAAATGCTGGAGTAATTCAACAGGTCAGGCAGCATCTCTGGAGAACATGGATAGGTGACATTTTGGGTTTTGGCCCTTTCTTCAAACTGATTGTGGGGGTGGAAGAGGGGGGGAGGAAAGAATACTAGCAGAGAGGAGGGGCAGGACAAAGCCTGGTAGATAATTGGAAGACACAGGTGAGGGAGCTTTTTATAGGCCGATGGCTGGATAAAGGCCAGAGATGACAAGACAGAAGGCATGATACAAAAGGATTGAAGAGTTGCGAATTGTGAAGCTAGAGGAAGGAATGTAGGTGGGGGGGGGGGGGGGGGGGTGAAATAAGTGCATTAGTATAAATTAGTCGACAGGCCAGTGATATCAGGGAAATTTATCATCCAGGGCAACAGAAGGGTTACAATTCAGTTCATGAAGCAATCCACAAAACTAACCGTCAGCTAGATGGCAGAGCAAATATTTCAGAGTAATGATCTGACTACCCAGAATACAAAATAAATTCAGCGGGAGGAAAGGCTAATTACCCCGAAGTTTCATGTCAAATATATTTGTTCAAAAAAAATCAATATTTAGAAATTAAATCAAATTTCCAGTGTTCAGAATTAGGACTAATGAGAACCACACAGTGTACGAGCTGCTTCCTATTCCTGCCACCATTTCAATGCGTCCACGTCCAGCATTCTATCTCTTTTTCTCGAAGGCAGACACAAAAAGCCGGAGTAACTCTGCGGGACAGACAGCATCTCTGGGTGACGATTCGGGTCGAGACCCTTCTTCAGACTCTGTCTCAGTCTCTGTCGCCCATCTTTTGGTCTTTACATTGCATTATTTTTGACATTTGATATTTTCATGTGTGTGTTGTGTTGTTTCTGCAGCAATATCTGGGCCACCTCAAACATCACACCCGCAGTATCATTAATGTTAACCAGAGTTCATTCACATACGGTGTCACAGCAACAGTTGATTGGCCTTAAAATTAATATTTGTCTGAAGGAAATGTTCCCCATTCATTCAGAGACACACAGCACAGAAACACGCCCTTCAGCCCACTCATCCATGCCGACCAACATGCCCCACCTGAACTCGTCCCTTTCACCCAGATTTCATCCATATCCCTCTAAACCTTTCCTGTCCATGTACGCCCGGTCCAAGTGTCTTTTAAGTATTTAGTTTAGTTAAGTATAGAGATACAGCGTGGAAACAGGCCCTTTGGCCCACCGAGTCCAGACTGACCAGCGATCCCCGCACATTAACACTAGAAATATAGAAACATAGAAAATAGGTGCAGGAGGAGGCTATTCGGCCCTTTGAGACAGCACCGCCATTCATTGTGATCATGGCTGATCGTCCCCTATCAACAACCCATGCCTGTCTTCTCCCCATATCCCTTGACTCCACTAGCCCCTAGAGCTCTATCTAACTCTCTCTTAAATCTATCCAGTGATTTGGCCTCCACTGCCCTCTGTGGCAGGGAATTCCATAAATTCACAACTCTCTCGGTGAAAAAGTTTTTTCTCACCTCAGTCTTAAATGACCTCCCCTTTATTCTAAGACTGTGGCCCTAGGTTCTGGACTCACCCAACATTGGGAAAATGTTTCCTGCATCTAGCTTGTCCAGTCCTTTTATAATTGTATACGTTTCTATAAGATCCCTCCTCATCCTTCTAAACTCCAGTGAATATAAGCCTAGTCTTTTCAATCTTTCCTCATATGACAGTCCCACCATCCCAGGGATAAATCTCGTGAACCTACGCTACACTGCCTCAATCACAAGGATGTCCTTCCTCAAATTAGGAGACCAAAACTGTACACAATACTCCAGATGTGGCCTCACCAGAGCCCTATACACTATCCTACAGTGTGGGAGGTAACCAAAGATCACGGTGAAAACCCTCCGTACAGACGGCACCCGTAGTTGGGATCGAACATGGGTCCCTGGTGCTGCAGCGCTGTGAGGCAGCAACTCCACCGCTGCACCACCATCGCTGCCCTAAGCAAGTATAGCCCTTGTCTGATGTGTTGGCATGTGTTGCCCTTCAGCCCAACTTGCCTATGCTGACCAACACGCCCAATCTACACCAGTCCCACCTGCCTGCATTTGGCCCATATCCTCCTAAATGGGGGGTGGGGGGGGGGGACAAAGGACAATGACAGGCGTGGGGAGACCGCTGGGGGGTGGGGGACAACAGGAGGAGCCGGCGTGCTTTGTAACTTTGTCAGTGCCGTAGGTGGCTGCGATTTGTATACATTGTGTATGCAAGCAAAGAATCTCACTGTGCCATGTCACAATAAAGTTGTCACATGTAACATGGAACATGTAAAGTATTCCCATTCCCAATCCTATTCCTAAATCTATCTTATCCATGTTCCTGTCCAAATGTTTTTTAAATGTTGTGATATTACCTGTCTCAACTTCCTCCTTTGACAGCTCGTTCCATATACCTACCACCCTTTGTGTAAAACGAAACTGCCCCTCAGTCCTATTAAATCTCCCCCCCTTTCACGTTCTTGATTCCCCTACCCTGGGTAAAATACTGTGCATTTACCTCATGATGTTATACACCTCTATATGATCATTACTCATCCCCCTGCGCTGCTGGGAATAAAGTCCTAGCCTGTTCAACCGCTCCCTGTAGCCCAGGCCCCCGAATCCTTGTGTATCGTTACTTTGAGCAGAATGTTCACAGTCTCATGTCTTTGCTGTTCATTAGAGGGGAGGCAACCCTCCCAGCCGCTCGCTAAGGATCAGTTAGCGAGATCCTTACCCGAGCATCCTAGATATACACAAAACTCTGGTGTAACTCAACGGGTCAGGCAGCATCTCTGGAGAAAAGGAATAGGTGATGTTTCGGGCGAGTGTGAAGAAGGGTCTCGACCCCAAAACATCACCTATTCCTTTTCTCCAGAGATGCTGCCTGACCCGCTGAATTACTCCAGCTTTTTGTGCCTATCTTCGGTGTAAACCAGCAACGGCAGTTCCTTCCTCCACACTTGAGCATCCTGAATATTAATCACCAGTCACTGTGTCTGGGATAGAAGGACAGAATCACAACAATTATCACCCTTCAGAAGTTTAAAACTCACTTTTTGTAATAAATGATTTCCATTCACTGGAGAGAAAGGGTTCCATGAACGCATACATTTGGTCAGAAACACCAAAGTTTACACCAGAGTTTACGAATAGTCTACTACTGCGCCACTATGCTTTAATTTATGCCTATTTCCTTAAGACCCTATTAACGGTTAAATTTGCTTCAGAGTCATTGTATAAGCAATCCAGTGTGTTTGTCCAACTATTTTCGTTTTTAACTGGGATTATTGGATAATATTATTTTGCTTTCTCAGGGCACACAGGTGAGTTATTTCCATTAGCAGTCCAACACTTTACATCTGTTTAGGTTCACTGCTTTCTCCACTGCAGATCTCAGTAGAATTCTCAGCCATTGATACAGTGCGCCAATTTAGATTGCAGTGTGACCTTTTGCAATCAATGTGCATCGGTGTCCTGCTTGACTTAGTAAACGGCTAAAATGGTGTTATCATTCTAGATATCCCCGCTAAACAATGGTAAGATATTTGAGACCAGCGAGAGATAACGGGAAATTAAAACTTCTATAAAAGATATCCTTGAGGATAGCATCAATAAAAAGGATTTAATGAGGATATTAATTTTAATGCTTGTACAATCTTGATCTGCGGTTAAACCTTTGAATACATCTGACTAATCTAATACAAAAGAATTGCAATTGTGTTTCCGACACCAAGTATTTCAATTATATACCCACTGCAAACCGCACTAATAAATTCAAAAAGGCCCTGTTAGCTTATCGTGAATATTGTGTTTGGCGTGATTTGCTGAAGTGTAGTCTGGGCCGTGGGTGAGATGAGGTCATTTGTGGAAGATTAGCTGCTGTTTCCCCATCCCATAACCTAATACAGCCACAGAATACCTCTTGTGCATTGCAGAACCCTTCTCTGCAGCCAGGTTACGCCCTGTTGGATAAATGCTACTGAAAGGCCCTTTAATGATGGACTATTTCTCAATGGAAGGGTGATTCGTAAAGGAACAATGAAGTGGCACTTTAGGTCAACAGAGCTGAGAAGTCAGTCCACAATGCAGTGATAGATTGGTCACTTCAGTATCATTTCTGTTGTTTGAATTGTGCAGGAACCAGGCACATTGACGCAATTCAGACTGTGGAATCTTATCAGTGCACCGCGATCCATTCTACTCCAACAGAGGAACAGGATAAATGGACGCACATTTATAAAAAGGAGTTGAGGAGGAATTTCTTTAGTCAGAGGGTGGTGAATCTGTGAAATACATTGCCACAGACGGCTGCGCAGGCAATGTATATTGGGCATTTTTAAGGTGGCGATTTGCAGATTCTTCATTAGTACGGGTGTCAAGGGTTAAGGAGAGAAGGCAGGAGAATGGGGGTGAGAAGGAAAGGTAGATCAGTTATGATTGAATGGTAGAGTAGACTTGATGGGCTGAATGGCCTAATTCTGCTCCTAT
This sequence comes from Leucoraja erinaceus, assembly GCF_028641065.1. NCBI lineage: Eukaryota > Metazoa > Chordata > Chondrichthyes > Rajiformes > Rajidae > Leucoraja > Leucoraja erinaceus. The sequence goes on along the minus strand of NC_073399.1, from coordinate 28,591,541 downwards.
GGCATGAATGTATGGATCAAAATCATAGCATTGGGAATCTCCGAACATCAACCATTTTTCAATATGTAAAATGCATCACTAAAGAGTATGGTGTTGTAATATTTTGCAGTTCAATCTGTCTATTGGAGAAAGAAAAGAGGGAGTCTATTGCCGTTAAGCTGCATTAAATTTAATGGTATGACGCTGTTTTCTGGTGCATGGAGATCAAAAAATCAAAAAATAGATGTATCAAGATTTAGAGTCTTGGATAGTTTACTTCAATTAAATTGAAAACTTCAACTCCACCTCCAGCCTCACCCCTCTCCTGTCCCAGGGATAGAGTTGGTCAGAAGATAGACACAAAATGCTGAAGTAACTCAGCGGGTCAGGCAGCATTTCTGGAGAGAGGGAATGGGTGACGTTTCGGGTCGAGATGCTTCTTCAGACTGAGTCCTGACCCGAAACGTCACCTCTTCCTTTTCTCCTGAGACGCTGCCTGCCCTGCTGAGTTACTCCAGCATTTTGTGTCTATCTTTGGTCTTTTTTCTTCCCCTGTTGCCAGGTGGGGTGCAAACCTGCACCTGCGGTTCCTTCCTACAGATAGAGTTTGTCAGAGTATATGTCCCGTATCATAGGACGCAGCCCATAAAACAATTGCCGCTAACCAAATCCATCCAAAAACAACCCATTTTTATGTGCATATATTTTTGGAATTCATCAATTGCATGTCTTTCCCTTGGTCTCAAACTTCATTAATATTTCAGAATTTGTTTAACTGCTGTCCTGTGCAATTTGGGATGGCGGAGCTGTGGTAATTCAGTCCTGTTTGAAGCAATTGTGACCTAGTCTGAATTTACAGTGCGATCTCCTAACAATGGTAGACTCAGATAGGTCATGAAATTTTTATGATTCATTGCATACTGAACTGGATGTTGTACATCGCATACAACTTTGAATCTCATTTCTTCAAACCATTTGGTTACTGTGAAATAGTGGCTATAAAGAATCATTTTAATGCTAAAATTGCATGGTAGAATTTTTATTCATTGTTGTCTGTGAAATAGCAATATTTGAATTTACTTTGAAGCTGCACAATTGACTATTCTTAAATTTTACATATGAAAAATGGCACAAACGTTAGCTATTTAAAGTAAGCGGTGTATTGCAGAAGGAATGCAAAGCTTGTATGTTTGTGCCCTGAATTATTCCAAGCTGCCTGCCACTTAAAAGCAGCGATTTTTGAACCTATCTCCAAGAAAGAATCAAAAAAGGGTAGGATAGACTGTCAGAACCTTTATCCCAAGGAGTAAATCTCAAAGACTAGAGGGCATAGCTTTAAAATGAGGGGGGCAACATTTAATGGAGATGTGTGCAAAGTTTTTTTACGTGGGGATTGATGGGGGTTTGAAACAGGCAGCTGGGAGTGGGAGTGGCGGCAGATACGATAGTGGCGTTTAAGAAGCTTGGATATGCAGGGAAAGGAGGGATATGGATCATGTATTGGCGGAGGAGATTAATTTATCCTGACACCACGTTTGGCACGGACATGGTGGGCCGAAGGGCCTGTTTTATGTTCTAGGTTATAGGATGCTTTCTCAAGGACGTCTCCACAAGCATCTAGTCAGTGCCACTGTTCTTAAAAAAGGATTGTTAGCTAGCTAAAGGGACGTATTGCTACCCCAGCAACAAAGGTTTTATTGTTAAACACGCAGCAACAGAAGTTGCATTGCAGGACATTCAACAAAGTCAAGTCAAGTCAAGAGAGTTTATTGTCATGTGTCCCTGACAGGACAATGAAATTCTTGCTTTGCTTCAGCACAACAGAACATAGTAGGCATTGACTGCAAAACAGATCAGTGTGTCCATATATCATTATATAAATATATACACACACGAATAAATAAACTGATAAATTGCAAATAACAGATAATGGGCTATTAATGTTCAGAGTTTTGTCCGAGCCAAGTTTAATAGCCTGATGGCTGTGGGGAAGTAGCTATTCCTGAACCTGGTCGTTGCAGTCTTCAGGCTGCTGTATCTTCTACCTGAAGGTAGCGGGGAGATGAGTGTGTGGCCAGGATGGTGTGGGTCCTTGATGATACTGCCATCCTTTTTGAGGCAGCGACTGCGATCGATCCCCTCGATGGAAGGGAGGTCAGAGCCGATGATGGACTGGGCAGTGTTTACTACTTTTTGTAGTCTTTTCCTCTACAGGACGTGAAGTTTAGCATGAAATTTAGAAAACAAAACCTTTAGATTTTAGAAAACAAAACCTTTCCTGTCCATATATATGTCCAACTGTCCTTTATATGCTGTTATTGGACCTGCCTCAACTGCCTCCTCTGGCAGCTTGTTCCATATTCCCACCAATGTCTGGGTAAGAAACTTGGCCCTCAGGTTCATTTTCAATTTTTCCTCTTGTACCTTAAACCTATGCCCGCTTGTTCTTGAATCTGTTACTCTGGAAAAAAAGACTCCGTGCACTCACCTTATATTATCCCCTTCATGATTTTATACACCTACTGTATAAAAGATCACTCACTCCTCAGCCTTCTGTGCTCCAAGGAAGAAAGTCGTAGCCTGCCCAACCTCTCCCTGCAGCTTCGACCCTCGAGTCCTGGCAACATCCGTGTGAATATTCTCTGCACCCTCTCCTGTTTATAGCATCTTTCCTATAGCACGTTGAACAAAACTGAACACTTATACTCCAAGTGTGACCTCAGCCATGTGTGGTACAACTGTAACATCACATCCCAATTTCTGTGTTCAAGTCCTTGACTGACGATGGCCAACATGCCTAAAGTCTACTTCACCCTTAGCTAAGGCAAGAATAAATGTAATTAATTGAGGTTTGATTAATTGGCAGCTGTTTTTTAGATGAGATTTCTGCCGTACTTCTCGTGAAGTTACAGGAGAAGAGCAATAACTATACAGAAATACTTGGGGTGTCGTAACAAACATAAGGTTTACCTGTAATAAGCATTTTCTGTATTGTTTTCCTAGTATTGCCACATATTATTAATATTGATTCTGTCACGTGGGATTCTAATTTATTCACCTGCAGTTAACACTAATTCAGTATTTAGTTTAATTTATTTTGGAGATAGAGCAGGGAAACATGCCCTTCGGCCAACTGAGTCCACACTGACCATCAATCACCCGTAAACACTAGTTCTAAGTTATCCCACTTTCTCATCCACTCCCTACACACTCGGGGCGATTTACAGAGAGCCAATTAACCTACAAACGTGCACGTCTTTGGGATATGGGAGAAAACCGGAGCACCCGGAGGAAACCCACATGATCACAGGGAGAACTTGCAAACTCCACACAGATAGCACCCGATGTCAGGATCGAACTGTTTGGTCTCGCGAAGGTTGCTTCATGGATTGGTGACAGTTTTCAGGCTCCTACATCTTCGTCCTGATGGCAGGAGTGAAATGAGAGCGTGGCCAGGGTGGTGTGGGTCTCTGATGATGCTGGCTGCCTTTTTGAGGCAGTGACTCCTGTAAATCCCTTTGATAGTGAGGATGTTGGTGCCCGTGATGGACTGAGCTGTGTTCACTACTTTTTTTGCAGTCTCTTTCACTATTAATATTCTTAACTATTAATATTGGGTTCCATGTATGTCAAACTTCAAGGTGACCAAGCACAAGAATTAGTGTACTTTGTATAAGCCATATATACTTTGAAGGACAATAAGACAGGGGATTTTCTTTAATAATTGAATAAGATTGAAGTGAAAGCCATCTCATTCAGAAGCAAATACATTGTATTGAACTAGACTCTGTGAGCCAAGTTAGCAATTGTTTTTCCTGAGCAAGGTTGGCAACATTTGGCAGAGGATTTGAGAGGAACGTCCTCCTTGATATCTGACCAAACATCTCCTGCCAGCAAAACATTTAAAGCTTGAATTTTGATTATTTTTTGGTGCTTCTTCGCAGTCTAGACTTCCTTGGAATATGACGTCAAAATGAGAAGCCAAAACAGTGGGAATAGCTTTCAAAATTCAAGGGTATTTACCTAACGATGGAGATACAGGGAACTGCAGGTACTGATGTACAAAAAAGACACAAAGTGCTGGATTAACTCAACGGGTCCGGCAGTATCTCTGGAGAACACGGATAGAGAGAGTACAGAGGAGATTTACTAGAATGTTGCCTGGGTTTCAGCAACTAAGTTACAGAGAAAGGTTGAACAAGTTAGGGCTTTATTCTTTGGAGCGCAGAAGGTTAAGGGGGGACCTGATAGAGGTCTTTAAAATGATGAGAGGGATAGACAGAGTTGATGTGGACAAGCTTTTCCCTTTGAGAATAGGGAAGATTCAAACAAGAGGACATGACTTCAGAATTAAGGGACAGAAGTTTAGGGGTAATATGAGGGGGAACTTCTTTACGCAGAGAGTGGTGTGTGAATGAGCTTCCAGTGGAAGTGGTGGAGGCAGGTTTTTTGTATCATTTAAAAAAGAAATTGGATAGGCATATGATGAGAAGGGAATGGAATAAACAAGGGGAAAAAAATTCGGCATGGACTTGTAGGGCCGAGATGGCCTGCTTTCCGGCTGTAATTGTTATATGGTTATATGGTTAGAGATACTGCCTGACTTGTTGATTACTGCATTGTGTCTTTTTTTGTATTTAATTGTCATCTGTACTGGCAAATAAACAATGAAATTCCCACTTGTGGCTGCTTAACAGGGACATTAACACGACACACAAATAAATTTACAGTAATCAATAATTCATTGAATTAATAACAGTATTATTCACTAACAAACTCATCAGGAAGGCTGGCTCCATCCCGGGGGGCGGAGTTGGATTATTGGGAGGTGGCCATGGAGGGAAGGATGCTCCTCAAACTGCGGAGCATCCTGGACAATGCAGCTCACCCCCTCCGTGACAAGCTGGTCAACCTGAGGAGCACCTTCAGCCACAGGTTAGTTCCACCAAGATGCAGGACAGAAAGCCACAGGAGATGCTTCTTCCCAGTGGCTATCAATCTTTACAAGTCCGCCCCCTTCTGTCATGGGGTAGACTGAGACTGAGACTGATTCCCATTCAGCC